>NC_043703.1:112152305-112216961 GCF_006229205.1 Suricata suricatta | reverse complement strand
CCTGGTCCTGGCCCCTCGTCGCCACGCATTACTTCTCAGGACCTTCCTCCACGTGGAGACCCCCCTCTTTGCCCCCAGACCCAGTCCTTCAAGTTCTGGCATATTCCAGAATCTTGGGGAAATAATATGTGGTAAATGGCTTTTTATATAAGACCCACTTTTTCTCCAGAGCTGTTCTTTCTCTCATCCCGTTTTCAAGCAGTGAGCCTTGGCCGGAATCCTGCCACTTCTCCCCTTTTCTGTTCGTGTTTTGCTGCTGTTTGCACCCTTATGGGGCTCCTTTTGCTGCTGCTTTTCTCTCTGCGCTGGCGAACCGGAAAGGTCCAAGGTGTATATTCTTGAGAACGTAGTCCTACTCGGTCTTCGATAAATGGAGATACTTGTTTTTAAAGCTGCCTTACTGTCAAGGGTTTTTCCGTTTTCTTTGTTACCTTCCTAAGTCTGTGTCTCTTGTGGTGGTGGTTTTTGAATCATGGCGATTTAAATTTGTCTTTCCTTACCCTCACATTAATCCCTAGGTAGAATTCATTGCTGTAGTGTTTCAAACCGACGCTAGGGGTGTGTCTCCCGCCTCTGTCTCGGTGGCCGAGAAATCCACGACGCCCTTTTAGCCTGTTACCTTACCGGTTCTCTCGCTCCGGGTAGCCGCTGTAGTTTCCTCTTTGCAGTCACGAATTGTGTACGTAGTAGTTAAAGTTGGCATTGCTTTTCCATGTAAGATATGCAGACATGGAATTTGGTGGTTACTCTTTTTCTAGAAGTCTTCAGACAGTTGTCAGAAGATTTTAGACCGATTATTTGACGTTGGGTAATTTCTTGTATTATATTTCACCCCGTATGTAGAAATTAAGTATTTCAAAATACAGTGGTGGATTAATGAAGAAACTCAGTTGATTGCAACGTAAAATCAATTTGATGTGATTGATTGTGAGGGGACAGAGTGAAACTAGAAAATTCAAGTTAAGTCAGCTTTTATTTAAAATACAGGGCAAAAGACTAAGTGCAGCTATCAGTGTACTTAAAATCCAGATTAGGAACGGACTTAATAAATGATTAGTGATTTTGGTATATAGCAGAAGTGTTTCTCTGTTAACTTGGAAGGCAGCTCAGCCTCCAAAATTAGAAAACTTAGGTTTTTCCAGACTACTCCAGAAAGCAGTTTAGATCAAGGCCATTCATAGTGTGGTCTTTTTGTTGCAATACTTTTTTGGAGAATGGAATTGCATTTTAGTGCTTTAATACTGCTTCCTTATACATAATTTTACTTGAAGGTCAGGATCGTGAAGACTTTTGGCCATTGCAGTGAATATTTTTACCTGAGTTTGTAAACAGTACATTGGAAGTAATAATGATCCAACTTTTCGTTGCTTGTGTATTATATATCAGAATGAGCTGTTTTTCGAGTAGTTTGCTTGTTTTTTTTTTTTCTGTAGTGTGTCCCGTCGGAAACCTCCTCTCCCCCCTTTTTTGCTCTTAAGTTTACTTTCCTGGTACTCCGTGCTTCCTTATCTTTAAACATTTTAAGATTTATTTTATGATATATTCTTATAGGTCATTATTTTCCTCTGTTGAGTTTTCTCTTTAGTATTTATTTTCTGATTTACTTTTGTTCTTTCTTCTACCATTCTTGCAATTCCGTTTCAAGACCTAGTTAATTTGTTGTGACAGTGGTCTCCCAACTTTAGGATTATTCTGGTCTGTTGAATGTATTACTGGTTTGAAAGTATCAAGACCATACCTATAGCTGAATTCTGCTATATGGGATGTTAATTAACTCAAATTGGGCTTTGGAGTAATCTGGTTCATTGTTCTAGTTAATTGAGTATAAAATTCTGAAAATTTTCACTCCCTTTGGAAAACTTAATTATAACTCTGAGTATCATGAACTTGTTTACGGTTTTGTCAGTGGGTTTTAATTTAGGAATTAACTTATGAATATCACTGATTAATTCAAGTAAAGGGAAAGTACAAAGATTGGATCAAACCTATCAGTAATCTTTTCTGACAGGTATTTTATTTTCGTTTCTACATTAAGTATACTTTATTTCTTTTTTCCTGAGAGTTAAGTGTTTCCCTCCTTTCACCTCCTTTTGAATTTTAAATTATTGCACATCCAGGTTGGATGAAGATTTTATACACACACACAGTCTCTCCCCCACTCCCACCTGAGTACTGTGCTTCTAGGTATTTTCCCTTACTGGTCAGTTGTCTATGGTAAAATAAATATTTGTTTATTGAAATATGTAAATAACTTCATAGTTTTTTCTATAGGTAGGCATGTGTATTTTAGATAGAATACTTCAGTGTTAATGGCATGTAGAGGAATGTAAAAGGAATAAAATAAAATAGAGTGTTTTGGTTTGTGGGATTGAAAAGTTTTTGGAGGAGTAAATTTTATAAGGGCATTTTTAGAAACTTAGTTAACTTTTTATGTGTCAGAAATAGTTTTTTCCATGTACTTAGGATAGTTTAAAAATAGGATTTTATTTTGGATGCATATATGAATACAGCGCATAAGTAATTGGGTTTTCTTTTAAATTTTGTTCCTTAGGGAAACCTTAAATCTTGTAAATGACCTTTTTATATCTTTGTGTTTTAAAAAAATGTTTATTTATTTTGAAAGAGAATGAGCAGGATAGAGGGGCAGGGGTGGGGTGGGTTGTGGGAGAGAGAATGCCAAGTAGGCTCCACACTTGGGGCTTGATCTTACTACCACGAGATCACTTGACTTGATATCAGTAGGCAGATGCTCAAATGACTGAGCCCCCCCAGGCGCCCCTATTTTTGTATTTTTAAACTTACTAAAGTCATCTCTACAATGTATAAATAGAACTTAACACATTTATTGCTCTTTATGATACCTGCACTTAGAGTTGCACACAACATGCTCGAGATTCTGTGACAGCAACTACTTCAACAACAACAAAGCAAGCAACCTGTCTTATGGTCAGAATTAAAATTGACATCAGTCACAAGGAGAAAATTTCTCTGCTCATTATGTCCTACAGTGGATGAGAAAATTAAAAAGGTGCAGATTGCAAGGTAAGCTAAGGGTCAGTTGGCAAAGCAGTGCTAGGGACAGACAAGTGTGGAAAGAGCGAAGTATGTGTCTTAGGTAGTAAGGCAAACATAAGTACAAGGCAGTATAAGGAAGTCAGCTTGGGCAAGGAGGATTAAGTGAGACTGACTATGGGCCCAGAGTCTGCGCAAGCAACAGGATTCAATCATATCATGAATACTTGTAGATTTTGTCTGATGTTCATTGGTTACTGTGCTCGGTTGTTGAGATTATTAAAATGATTAAGTCAGGTTTCCTACCTTCATTTTCATCTAGAACATTAGACAAATGCTAGTAGGTGTGAAAAGTTAGGTCTAGTTATCATATGACTAATACAAAGCCTGATAGAAATTGAGGAAAGAGCAAGATCAGTTCCATCTGGGATAGGGAAAGTTTATGAAGGAGGTGACAGTTGAGCTGGGAATAAAAAGGTTAGTAAGATTGCAGTATGCAGAGTGGGAGGCATCAAGGAGAAGACTCTTTAAATCCTGGAGAAAGGAAGAGAAAACATGTATTTGGACCACTAGTATTCAGGTTCTTGGGCGAGTAGCGTCATCTGGGAATTGGCCAGGCCCCACCCTGGACCAGCTGAATTCAGTAGTCTAGGGATGGGGCCAAGCGGTCTAGATTTTATAGCTTTTTCAGGTAATTCTGAAATATGCTAACTTTTGAGAGTGACTAGAGAATAGCAAGGAATGTATTTATTTAAATTTTAGTTGAGTATCTGTTAACATACCTCACAGTGGTTGTACAAACATAAGACATAATTATAATTTCCAAGGAACATAATCAAGTGGAATAAACAAGACAATTATGCATTGTGACATGTGCTATTAACAAACTAAACATGGGGTGCTTCAGAGTACATAGCAGGGGAGGGGTGCCCAGCTGCATCAGTCGGTAGAGCACGTGACTCTTGATCTCCAGGTTGTGGTTTGAGCTCCACACTGGGTGTAGAGATTACTTTAAAATTTTTAAATAAAAATACATGGCAGGGAAGAGGCTTAATCCAAACTGGGGTGAGGATGGGGCAGTGGGATGACTGTCACTCAGAGACAGCTTCCTGGAAGAGATGGTGTCTGAGCAGTCGTAAAAGGACTTAGCTAATGGGATGGTGGTCTAGATAGAATATTATGTTTAAAGCCATAGAGGCATAAGAGATGCAAGCCAGTTTAGCATGGTTGGAGGGTAGAAGATGAGGATGGAAAGGAGAAAGAGGGTGTCTCATTTACTTTTTTTTAAATTTTTTTTTTAATGTTTTATTTATTTTTGATACAGAGAGAGACAGAGCATGAGAGGGGGAGGGGCAGAGAGAGAAGGAGACACAGAACAGGAAGCAGCTCCAGGCTCTGAGCTAGCTGTCAGCACAGAGCCTGACGCGGGGCTGAACCCACGAACGTGAGATCTGACCTGAGCCGAAGCCAGAGGCTTACCCGACTGAGCCACCCAGGCGCCCCTCATTTACTTTTTTAGAGAGATTAGTCTGGTAGTCATGTGGATAATAAAGTAGGATAAAATAATATAGGTGTGGAGACCAATTAAGAAAGTATTACAGTAATTCGTGTGAGAAGGACTCAAAAAGAGCATAGGAGCAGTGCAAATGGAGAGGAGAGACCAAGTATGAGACATTTTAGGAGGCAGAAGATAGGACTTGGTGACTTGGATTGTGGGGAAGGAAAGGGGTGAACCCCGTGTGGCTTCTAGCTTGGATAACTGGATAGATGATCGTGATCCGTTCAGCACATATTTATTGAGCACCTGCTTAGGTAATATTCAGTTCTAGGGATATGTGAGAAATGCTGCCCTGTCCTCAAGAAACCTCCAGTTTGCTGGGATGACTGTTGTTTTCTCTCTAGTGTTCTCTCATCATTCGGTAACCAATGCTTGGAATGCTATGTTACAAGATTCTAAGTTCAGTAGTATATAGTGCTGTGAAACATTCACACTGCCTGCTACACAGATCACGGCCTAGGATAGAAGAAACTTGGTATCCTAAAGGTAGGCAGAGGTAACATACATTAATTAGAGCAGTGATTCTCAGTATGTGGATCTTTTTTTCTTTTTTTCTTTTTTTTTTTTTTAACATGTAGATCTTGAACTAGTCGCAGTAACAACATCTGGGATCTTGTCAGAGATGCACATTCTCTGCCTAGGAAGTATAGGAAAAGGAGATATGAGGGAGTGATGATAATTTCTGTTTTGGACGTGTTGAATGTAAAATAGTCCTGGGTCATCTAGTTGGAATTGGCCAGCAGGTAAGTGGCTCTCTATATCTGGAGCTCAGAAGAGAAATCTGGGGTGGGGTTAAAGATTTGAGCATTGTCTATACGTGTGTATTAGGTAGTAGATGAAGCCATGAAACTGGATGAAATTATAGAGAAAGAATATAAGATGAGAAGAGGGCAAACCCTAAAGAACACTGCATTTAAGAGGAGATAGAGGATGAGGAATCTGTGAAGGTTATCTGAGAATAAATTGCCAGAGAGAGTTGGAAAATTAATAGAGTGATGTCAGATTTGAAAGAGTCAGCAATGCCTAGATTTTGCAAAGATTGTGAAAGAGAAGAACTTACAAGTGTCTTTTACAGGCATCAGGAGACTTGTGATCCTGGCAATAGTACAGGAAAACACCATTTGTACTGGTAGCAAGGAAAACCAGGATGCAGTGAGTGTGGAATAAATTTGAGTATAGATTGTTACTTAAAGCTTTGACTAGGAGAGAAAATAAAAGCTATGGAGTTGAAGTTTGAGAAAGAATTTATTTGGGGGTAAAAGGAATAGCCTGGAAAGAGGGAGTGTGTTTGAAGATTCAAAGGGGAAAGATGGAATTATTAATAGTTTGAGATTTCTCAAGAAGATAGGAGGAAATATGACTCTCTTTAGGCAATGAGAGATTTTTAATGTTCATTTTTGAGAGAGAGAGCATGAGCTGGGGAGGAGTAGAGAGAGAGGGAGACCCAGAATCGAAACAGACTCCATGCTGAGTTATTGTCAGCACAGAGCCTACACGGCGGCGCTCAAACTCATGATCTGAACTGTGAAAGCATGACCTGAGCTGATGTCGAATGCTTAACCAACTGAGCCACCCAGGTGTCCTGGAAATAAGAGATTGTTTTTGTTGTTTTTTTCTTTTAAGGTCAGAGAGAAGGAGATATAATTGAAAGCCATTAATAGAGGTCACAATCTTTAAGACAGTAACTTCAGTTCAGTCCTAGGTAATGAAAATAAGATTGCAAGAAAACGTAAACTCTAAGAATGCAGAGGCCTTGTCTTTGTCTTTTCATTGTTAATATTACAAATACTTGGTATATACCAGATATTAAGTAGTGTTAGAAGAAGGAATATGTGAATGAATAAGTGGCATAAAGGAGTAAGTGCTGATGAGACTGGGGGCAGTGAGTGTTAGTTCCTTTTTTGAGACCTTTATGAACAAAAGGACAAAGAAAAGTTAATTTCAGTGGTTTACAGTTGGGGTGAGTTCTATTGAGAATAACAAATGTTGATATTCTTTAGAATTAGAAGAGAAGCCAGGTGAGGGAGCTGTAAGAAAGGATGATTAATGGAATGAGTCCTAGAAGTGGCAGAAAGAAGAGGGATAAAGAGAAAGGAGGGACATCACAAGAGAGGGGAAATAATCAGAATGAGGAGAGAAGGCGATGGCAAAAGATTCGTTTTAATAATGGAGTTCATACGGCATGACCTAAATCATCTCAGTAATTTGAGATAGTTTGAGGCAAGATCATCTAAAGTTGAGATTAAGGCTGCGGCAAATGGGATGAGATTGAGGGTGAGGAGTATGGGAAAGGATTATAATACTGATTTGGGGGGATTTGATATGCAGTTAATAGCATATTAAGTAAATATTATTAAATAGTATGTGGACCCAGGAGAGAGCACCAGTAAGTCAGTGACCTAGGGAATGAATCTAGGAAATTGGAGTATTAACAAGAAAAGAGATTAGTACTTTGTCAGTCTTTTTTTAAAGTTAAATTTATTGTCAGAGAGAGCATGCGCACGAGCAGGGTAGGGGCAGAGAGAAAAGGAGAATCCCAGGCAGGCTCTGCACGCCGAAGGCATGGAGTCCAACATAGGGCTCTATTTCACCAATTGACTGAGCTACCCACGTACCCCTGTCAGCCTTTGTTTTAATAACTTCTGTTGAAATTACATAGGTTTGAAAGGAACCATTTTTCTGAGTTCAGGTTTTATGTAAGGGTTACATCTAGCTGTAGATTGGTATTAATTTTTTTTTAAGTTCTAAGGGCACTATTTAAAAAATTTTTTTTAATATCTTTAATTTGTGAGAGAGAGAGAGAGAGAGAGAGAGAGACAGAGAGTGAGTGGGGGAGGGGCAGAGAGCGAGGGAGACACAGAATCCGAAGCAGGCTCCAGGCTCTGAGCTGTCAGCACAGAGCCCAATGCAGGGCCTGAACCCATGAACTGTGAGATCATGACCTGACCAAAGTTGGATGCCTAACCGATTGAGCCACCCAGGTGCTCCTAAGGACACTATTAATACATTTGCTTAAATACTCAAATCATACTGAAAGGTATAAATGGCAAGTGAGTCTTTTCTGGGCACCCCTTTTGCTTGTATTGATTACTGTTATGTTTCTTGTATACTTTTCCAAAATGGAGTTTTTTTAGTATTTTTTTCTTCCTTTTTTTTTTAACCTGTGGCATTGTACGGATTTATTACTATTTCATAATTTGGCTTTTGTATAAAAGAGTACCAAAGTCATATTTAAAGAGATTTTAATGATACCATTCTCTAGTTATTCCTTACAGCTTCATTCCAAGGTTTTAATGATTTCATTTGTAAGCACTTACTTAAAACAAGTCAGCGTAATTTTTAATCAGGTAGTGATTTTGTAGTGATTGAGGTTAGTATTGTAATAAGATTCTGAACTATAACTATTCTTATGAAGTTACTCTTAGAGAAAAAAAATTTTAATCTCTACACAAAATGTGAATTGAGCTTACTACCCTTATCAAGAGCAGCATGCTCTACTGACAGCTAGCCAGGCCCCCCGAAAAAATACTTTACCAGAGTATTTTTTGTACTGAATTTTTCCACTTATCACCTTATTAGGCATTAACTAAATGGGTAACAATTTATTTCTTTTTTTTTAAAAAAAGTTTATTTATTTTTGAGAGTGAGCAAGGGAGGGGCAGAGATAGACAGAGACAGAATCCCAAGGAGACTGTGCTGTCAGCACAGAGCCTGATGTGAGGCTTGAACTTATGAACTCATGAGATAGTGACCTGAGCTGAAATCAAGAATCGGATGCTTAACCAAGTGAGGTACCAAGGTGCCCCTGGATAACTTTTTTTTTTTTAAATTAAAACAAGAAAATGACCTCCCAAAGGTAGTCTGTAAAGCATCAATTTTATTTCAAGCTTGCCAGATTAAAATCACTTCCTCACTTTTACTTCCAAATAAATTTTTTCTTCAACAGCCCACATCTACTCTCTCCTTTTCTGAATTTTCTTCTGGAACTTCTAGACCCTTTCATTGGTCATGAGTGGACAGCTAATGTATAGATCTGGCACAGGAGTAAATTTTGAAATGTGACTACTGTATGTTTCTGGGTTTGTGTTTGGTTTTTATCTTGCACTATAAAAATTTTGTAAACATTTGAAAATTCCTATAGGAAATCTTTTAAAATTTAGCAGTGAATACTCAACAATCCATAGGTTCTTGCAAGTTCCTTAGAGTTTTGTTTTGTCAGTTAAAGCCCTTTATTAGATGTATCATAAGGAGGACTGTGTTGACAGATCTATCCCCCCAAAAAAACATTTGTGAGATGATACTTTGGATTGTTTTGGTAGCATTATTAAGTTTATCTGTACTCTAATAAGGTCTCTTTTGTCTTTTTTAAATAATAGAGTATTTTTATTTGTGTGTGAGAATTAGGTATGCATTTTAAAACCTAGGTACAAGGGAGTGAATCCTAGCAACCTACCACTGGCTTTAATGGAGCTATCTGTGAGCATTTTTATTTTTCCTTAATCTGTCTAGTTTTAGGGCTGATATTTTGTCATATCTACCTGAATCTGATGGCACAACTAGTCTCTTATTATAGGTGTGCAATAAGCCAGCATCCTGGAATATTATTTACTTGTAAGACAGTCTTTAATAAAAATTGGTAATGTCGGGAAGGAAACGTGCTAATAGGTAATAAGGGAAATCTGTGATTTTAAATCTATTTGTGTTACAGCTGTTTTCCTAACAGAATTTTGTGAATTGTAAACTAATTCATAGTAATCTTTTTCAATCTTTATGAACAGTTAGGTATACTTACATTCTGCCTTTTTTTTTTTGATTATCACTCTATCATCCTACTTCTGGACTCTTTATTTGCTTATTTTTTTGTTTTTCAGTATACTGCAGTCTAGATCTGTGATATCCAAATTAGTAGCCACATGTGACTATTCAGATTTTAATTAAAATGAATTAAGATGAAATAAAATTATAAATTCAGTGTTTTAGTCACAATAGCTACATTACAAATACTTAGTGGCTTCTTGTGGCTAGTGGTTACTACATTTGTGCAGATCTAGAACGTTCTGTCATTGCAGAGCAGAACTTTTTATTTGATAGCACTGGTCTAGAATGATTATGTATTTGCATTTCACTGAAAGTTATTATGTGGGCAGTAATCTAATTACCAGCATGAGATTTGGAATTAGAAAGATTTGAATTTAGATTCTGGTTTTGCCATTCATTAGCTATGTGACCTTGAACAAATACCATAAACTCAACCTTATTTAGTATTGTAAAAATGGGAATTAAGAACACTTCAAATTGTGACAATAGAGTGTGTCTAGAAATCCAGTTGGTACTCATTAAATGTATTTGGTTCTTCTTTCTGTGTATTTGGCTTCTTTGTAATGTTGGAACTTGTTGGAAACTCTTGGGAGTTCTTTCCTTTTTTGGCTTCTGTGACATTTTCTGCTAGTTGCTGTTCTACATCTCTGACCATTTTTAATCTTTGCTGCTAGCTTCTCATCTGGGCTTGGTCCAAGGCCCTCTTAAGTATTGATTGTATCATTTTCCCATTTAAAATCCTACATATCCTAGGATTTACATAGCCATAACGTAGGTCAAGGACTCTATAGATTCTACTTAATGTTTACTCTGCTTCTTTTCACCATGTTCCTGCTTTTTCTCTATACTCTACCAACTTGGTCTTGTTACGTTTTATTAAGTATTGTATGCTAGGTTTATTCTCCTGCCTGTCTGTTACTACTGTCAGAGCTTTTTGCATCGGCTATGTTTGGAATGCACAAAAGTCCCTCAGGTAAGTGACTGAGCCTCCCACTCTCTGCAGGTCAGGCCATGTTCCTGTATTATGCCAGCTGCCAGCATAGATTCCTCCATTACAAGAATTTAATAAATATTTGTTGAATGAGTGAATGTATAAAATCTTTATTTTCTTTTTTTATGTTTATTATTGAGACAAACAGAGCATGAGTGGGAGAGGGGCACAGAGAGAGGGAGACACATAATCTGAAGCAGGCTCCAGGCTCTGAGCTGTCAGCACAGAGCCTGATGCGGGGCTTGAACCCATGAACTGCGAGATCCTAACCTGAGCCAAAGCTGGATGTTTAACTGACTGAGCCACCCAGGCACCCCATGTTTATTTTCAAAGTTTAATCATCTCTTATATACAAGTGATTCATATTTTCAGCCTGAGTCATTCTTTTCTGTTCCAGTCTGAGGATTTAACTTCTTACAGGTTATTCACTCTAAATAAAGGTCTGTGTAACTCTCCTCAACTCATCATAACTAAAACCACATTCATTATTATTTTCTTATTAATGCTTCCATTATTCTCTAATTTTTCTTATTGGAAATAACATCTCTTCGTTCACTCCTATCTGGAAACCTGGCATACCTTCTTGTCTTCACTACTAAAGTCTTTTTTTTTTCTTATTTATTTATTTTTTTTAACATTTATTTATTTTTGAGAGAGAGAGAGAGACAGAGTGTGAGAGGGGGAGGCACAGAGAGAGAGGGAGACACAGAATCCAAAGCAGGCTCTAGGCTCTGAGCTGTCCTCCCAGAGCCCAGTGGCTGGCTCAAACTCACAGACTGCAGATCATAACCCAGGCCAAAGTTGGATGCTCAACTGACTGAGTCACCCAGGTGCCCCTCATCTGTACCTTTTAAAAGTCCCATACTTACTAGTTACATCTTTACGCTTAGTGAGGATTTTTGTTAAAATGCTTAATTAGGATTTCTTTAGCATTCTAATTGCATAGGTTTCTAGTGTCTGCTGCCAACTCTGTTTTCTTTAAGCCATTTTGTTTATTATTTGTTTATTTTAAGTGAGCTTTATGCTCAACATGGGGCTTGAACTCATGACTCTGAGAGCAAGTCACATGCTTTAATGACTGAACCAGCCAGGCACCCCACGCCATGTTCTTTTTAATTGTAGTTTTAAGAGCATGAGGTTTTTTCAGGAACATAAGCAAACCTGTCTTCCCATTTAGAATCCCCCAAATGCCTCTTGAATCAGCCTCTTTATCCCCACTGCTCCTGGCATTGTTGGGATTTCATTTATAGTTCAATGTAACTATTTCCATAGCTGCCTTAATGCTTTGCTCTTTTTGCCTCCAGTTTCTTTCTTCTTTATTATGTCTTTCATTGTTGCTGCAAGAGTTTTTCTTCTGAAAAAGAAATTCAGTGTCACTGCCTTATTTGAAAGTCTGTGCTACCTCTTAAATTCCTTTGCATATGGCACTCATGTTCTGATCATTGTTTCTGCCATGTTTATGCTATAACCGAGTCAGGTTACTTGATCCTCAAGTGTCTCATCTCTCTCTCTTTTTTTGTTTTTAACTTATTGATGCCTTTGTATATATTTTTTCTTTCATCTGCACTGTGCTTCTCTTTTCTCTGGCAAACATCAAGATCCTGTTCCAGTGGCATTGGGTGAAAACTTTCCCAATTCCCTCAGGCAATTAATGGCCATTTGTAAGTAACTGTCATAACAGGACATACCATATTTCACTGTGTTTAAATATCTCCCCTAAGCTGTGGGCTCTCTAAAGCAGGGGATGCATTTTTATTCATCTTTGTAAAGCCTGTCCCCATTGTAGTATCTCTCATGGCATGTAAGTGTAAATGATGGTTAGGTAAGTAGACCATTTTCTTGATGGCTTGGGTATCCAGCAAAGGTGCAGCTGGTTTAGTTTTATTTATTGTCTAGGTCTAGGGACTTTGAAAGTCCTGTGAATAAACATTAAGAAAGCTTAAGTGTATTAGCATGGTGGGGAAGCTACTGAAGGATACTACCGATTCTGAAAGTTATAGGACTTCTTTTATGCTTCAAGAGGTTTTGGTATATCTGAGTAAATTGTCAGTTGTATCTGAGAATGTTATTTCATTTGTTAAGTGGTAAGTGGACTTTTTCATAAATAAAGGAGACTCCATTTGTTTACTTAAGTTGATTTACCATAAAATTTTTGTACAAAGTATATTCTAGAACAGCTGATAAAGTGACTCCTACGATTTCTTAATTTAGCAAATTTCTACGTTTGTCCACTGTATATATCAAACATAGCATTAGGGACAAAAATGAAGGAAAAAAGGCATAGCTATAAAGATTCCATAGCATAGATTGAGTCAGGCATATGGAGGAAAAAATTATAATACAATTTGTGTGTTTATCCTTCCTCCCTCCCCCCAGTGTTTCAGTAGAGCTGTCAGAAGGTGCTAGATTTCTTCTGGTTACTCTGCTTGTCCAGTTTGAACTTGACATGTAGCAGCTCTTTAGACATTTTATTATTCATTCTGGTCACATTATTCATAGAATAAAGTTGTATAATGTCAGACAATTAAGTACTGAAGGAATACTGTCCTCATTTTGTTGTTAGGTTGATTTCAGTGTATTTTATTTGATGTTATGAAACATAATATGGTGTGGTGGAACACGAATGGGGTATAGCATTGGAAGACCTATAATGGAGTATGCTGAATTTATACACACACCGACAAACAAATATATATTTGTAACATGGTCACCAGACTGACTAATTCAAGAGTTCTTGTGGGTATTGAGTAAGGTAATTACTAAGGTGCTCTATAAAATGCAAAGTACTGTTTAAAGTTAAAAAAAAAAATCAAACTACTAAAGGGGTGCCTGGGTAGCTCAATTGGTTAAGTGTCCGACTTCTGCTCAGGTCATGATCTTGCAATTGGTGAGTTGGAGCCCCACAGCTCAACGCCTGGAGCCTGCTTCAGATTTTTGTGTATCTCTCTCTCTCTGCCCCTCCTCTACTCACACTCTGTCTCTTTCTCTCTCTCTCAGAAATAAACATCAAAAAAATACCAAAAAAAAAAATCAAACTATCATAAACTAGTCTGTAGTATTTTTCGCAGATCTGGGTTTCTTAATCACTTTATTCTGATTTCTGTGCAGCTCTCTGTTCAGTAGTGTACTCATTAACAAAGTAGAAAATTTATCAGAGTACTGGGCTATAAGTAACAGAATACCTACACAGCTAAATGTGTCCCAAATAATAGGGAATGTATTAATTCACAAAGTGAGAAGCCCAGAATTAAGAGTTACAGGGTGTTTCAGCAATTCATCCAGTTTCATGAGGGACATAGGTCAAGTTTACATTAAAGCTCCACTTCTCCAAAGGGGGCTGCTACAATTTCAGATACCAGCATGTGCCTGAAGGAAAAAACGCAGGGAGCACTTCCTCAAGTGTCTCTTTTTATTAGATTCCAAGTCTCATTACAGATTTTTTTTAAGTTCCATTGTCTTTTCCAGGTTTCTTGCATACTAGAAAAAGACCTTTGTGCCTTTTGACCACTTTCCTTTAAGGCAGATCTTACAAATTGTCAATAGATTACCTTCCACCACTAGGATATATGTAATAAAAACAACCTTAGTATTTTATTTGGTATTCTGAACAGAAGTCACTGATTACTGATGGGATTGTAGGCAATGAAATTATATCTGGTTTCTGAGTTACACTGTATTTCTTCCCTCACTCCTGTGTAGCTATAACCCTGTGTTGTCAGCCTCTTCATGAAAATATTTTCTGCACCTAGTTTACGCTAATCAAAATTCTTCTTACAAAGGGTATCATTTACTTGCAGCAGCCGCCTAAAGTCAAGGAAGGAGTTGGAAAACTTTCTGTTAAAGACCAGACAGTAAATATTTTAGGCCTTGTGGGTGCCATAGAGTTTTTTGCAACTGCTAAACTGCCATTGTAGCTCAAAGCAGCTATAGATAATACACAACAAATGAGCATGGCTGTGTTGCCAAAAAACCCTTAGTGTACAAACACAGGTGGCAAATTATTTCTAAAAGCACAAACATCAAAAGAAAACGTTAAGTTGAACATCATAAAAATTAACTTTTATGCTTCAAAGGGCATCAAGAAAATGAAAAAACCCACAGAATGGGATAAATTTTTACAATTCATAGATCTGATTAGAGACTTCTGTCTAGACTATATTAAAAAAAAAAGCTTACAATTCAACAATAGAAAACAACCCAACTAAAAAGTGAACAAAGGATTTGAGCAGACATTTCTCCAGAGAAGATAAACACGTGTTCAATAAGCACATGAAAAGATGCTCAGTATCACTAGAGAAATGCAAATCAAAAGCAAAAAGAGGTATCACATCATACCCACTAGCATGGCTATAATCAGAAAGACCAGGTAAGTGTTGGTGAGGATAGAGAAAACAAAATCCTCATAATATTGCTGGTGGGGATATAAATGTTGTAGCTGCTTTATAAAACATATCTTCAACATGTTAAACATAGAGTTGCTATATAACCTATAATTTCATACCTAAGTATCCACAAGAAATGAACGAAGAAACTTGTACATGAATGTTTATACAGTAGTCATAATAGCCAAAAAAATGGAAACAGTCCAAATGTGCACAGATTAATTAAATAAATGTGGTGTATCCGTATGGTGAAATATTATTTGGCAGTAAAAATGAAGTATTGATTCTTGGTATATTACTTGGATGAACCTTAAAAATAATTCTAAGTAAAAGAAACCAGTTATGGAATACAAACTGTATGATTGGCCAAGTATATAGAAACAGAAGGTAGATTAGTAGGATGAATCCAGGGAGATGAGGAGTGACTGTCAGTGGATATGGGCTTTCTTTTCAGTGTGTGGAATTTGATTGTGGTAATGGCTGCACAACTCTACTAAAAATCATCTACTTCAGATGGGTGAATTGTATGGGATGTGAATTATATTTCCATATAAAGCTAATATTTTATTTTAGAAAGGGAGTGTGAGTAGGGGAGAGGGGCAGAGGGAGGGGGAGAGAGAGAATCTTAAGCAGACCCCATGCTTAGCGCAGACCCTGACACAGGGCTTGATCCCACGACGTGAGATCATGACCTGAGCTGAAATCAAGCATCAGACACTTAACCAGCTGACTCACCAAGGCGCCCCTAAAACTATTCTATTAACAACCCAACCCATAAAAGCTATGGTAATCAGAACAGTATGGTATTGGCATAAAAACAAACACCTAGGTTGTGGAACAGAATAGAGAGCCCAGAAATAACCTACACATATATATATATGGAAAGGAACAAAGAATATACATTGGAGAGAGGATGGTCTCTTCAGTAAATGATGTTTAGAAAACTGAACAGTCACATGCAAAAGAGTGAAACTGGACCACTGTCTTACACCATATACAAAAATCAATTCAAAATGGATTAAAGATTTAAATGTAAGTCTTAAAACCATAAAATTAGACCTTAGGCAGTAAGCTCCTTGACATCTGGCTCGGTGATGATTTTTTAGATTTGACAGCAAAAGAAAAGGCAACAAAAGCAGAAGTGAGCAAGTGGGATTACAAACTAAAAAGTTCATGTGCAGCAAAAGAAACTGTCAACAAAATGAAAAGGAAACCTGACTGGGAAAAGTGTTAATAAGTAATATATCTGACAAGGGGTTGTTATCCACAATATATAAAGAATCCTGCAATTCAATAGCAAAGCGACCGTCCAACTTAAATGGGCAGAGGATCTCTATAGATAGTTTTCCAAAGAAGATATGCAGGTAGACAACAGATACATGAAAAGATGCTTAGCATCGCTAATCATCAGGGAAGTACAAACTAAAATGACAGTGGGATAGTATTTCATACCTGTTAGAATGGCTGTTACTAAAAAGCCAATGTTGCACTGTTGGTGTTAAGTTGGTGCAGCCACTATAGAAAACAGCATGGACTTTCCTCAGAAAATTAAAAATAGAACTGTATGATCCAGCAATTCCACTTCTGGGTACTTATCTGAAGGAAATGAAAACTAAATCTGAAAGATAGATGTACTCTCATGTTCATTGTAACATTACTTACAGTAGCCAAGACATAAGGCAACCTAAGAATCCATTAATGGGTGGATGGATAGATGAATGGATAAAGAAACTATGGTATATGTATGTGTGCTTATATGTATACATATACATACATACATACATGGTGGAATATTACTCAGTTGCAAAAAAGGAATTCTTGCCATCTGCAATAACGTGGATTAGGGGCAGTATGCTAAGTGAAATAAGATAAAGACAAGTACTGTAAAATCTCACCTTTGGAATCTTAAAAACAAAACCAGAAACTGAATTCATAGATATAGAGAACAGATTGGTAGTTGCCAGAGGAAAGAGTTGGTGGGTGAAATAGGTGAAGGTGGTCAAAATGTATAAACTTTAATTGTAACGTAAGTCATGAGATCTATAGTATGGCAACTATAGTTAAGAACACTGTACTACATATTTGAAAGTTGTTGAGAGTAGATCTTAAAATTTCTCAACCACAAGAGGGGTGCCTGGGTAGCTCAGTGGGTTAAGCATCTGACTCTTGATTTTGGCTCAGGTCATGATCTCACAGTTTGCGGGATTGAGTCCTGTGTTCGGTGCTGTACTGACAGCCTGGAGCCTACTTGGGACTCTGTCCCTCTATCTCTGCCCCTCCCCTGGCTGTGTGTGTGTGCACGCGTGCTCTCCCTCAAATATTTTTTTAAAAAAATTTTCATCACAAGAAAAAAGTAGTGTGACTGTGTATAGTGACTGATGTTAACTAGACTTACTATGGTTACTATATTGTACAATATGTACAAATACCAAATCATGTTGTGCACTTGGAACTAGTATAATATATATCAGTGATGTTTCAATTAAAAAAAGTTATCACTGAAAAACAAAACCAAACTCCAAGAGGTGGTAGGCCTGATATGGCCTGGGGCCATAGTTTGCCGATCCTTAATAGATATTTCTTCTTAATTCTCATGTAGAGTCATTTCCTTCTGTTTCTTCTTCCTTTACATCTTTTCATTGCTGTCCTCCAACATCTTTCTGAATACTCGAGTTTTTCATTTAAAATTTAGTACGTATGTCACATTTTCCTTCTAGGATTCCCCCATCCCCCCATTCCTTAAGTGTTTATGTACATCTTGGGGCACCTGGATGAGTCAGTCGGTTAAGGGTCCGACTTCGGCTCAGGTCATGATCTCATGGTTCATGGGTTTGAGCCCTGCGTTGGGCTCTGTGCTGACAGCTTGGAGCCTGGAGCCTGCTTCGGATTCTGTGTCTTCCTCTCTCTGCCCCTTCTGTGATCACATGGTCTCTCAAAAATAAATGTCAAAAAAAAACTTTAAGTGCTTATGTACATCTTGCTTTAGTGTTTCTTGGCCTTTTATTTTACTAACTTATACTTTCAATGGCTTACTTTCACCATAGTCAGGATGGTGTCCTAACATCATCCAGAACTGTGCTACTGCTGGGGTTATATTTCCTCTCTTCTGAAATTCTTTGCTTTGCTTTGCTTTGCTTTGCTTTAAAGAAATTTTTTTTTTAATGTTTGTTTATTTGTGAGAGAGAGGGAGACACAGAATCCAAAGCAGGCTCCAGGCTCTGAGCTGTCAGCACAGAGCCCGATGCGGGGCTTGACTCATGAGCCTTCGAGCTGTAAGATCATGACTTGAGCTGAAGTTGGCCACTTAACCGACTGAGCCACCCAGGCGCTCCTGAGATTGTTTTTTTAATTATAATTATTGAAAATGTTATGTTTATACAGTTTTCTATTTTGTTTTAGGATTATGTATGTTTTTAAATTAGTATTGTTCCTTCCAAGTTGTTAGATGGTTTCTATGTAATAGTGTTTCATATTTTCCATTCCTTAACTATTGTCCTCAGCGGTCTCCACCTATCTCACACCCAATAACATGACAGGTTATTGTCATGTTTTTGTGACTGAGACTACTTTGTTAGATATATGAACAACACATTTTAAATTGCTTTGTCCGTGTAAGTTGGCAGTGACAAGCCATTTGAACTTGTGTTCCAAGATGAGAGGAAAATGGTTTCAGTAACTTACTGCTTCTTTTATATAATACAGAGAGGATATAGCTTTATCAAATATTGGTGAGAAAACTGTGGGAATTATGTTAGTGTGAATTCAAATTTGGTCTCTGCCACTACCAGTTTTGTGACCTGTGCAAGTTGTTTAACCTTGACATTCCTATTTACCCAGAAGGTTGTTAGAAAGATAGATGAGATAAATAGATGTGAAGTCTCTAAAAGAGTACCCAGCACATAAATGTAATTTCATTTTTTATATTCAGTAAACTCTTCTTTTTCCATCCATATTTATATTTACAAAGCTAACTTTCGAAGATTACTTTCTAGCTCTGTCAGCTTTTGCCTTTAAAAAGCTCATGAGAACTTGACAAAGTAACATTTATTAGTTTGCATGTTTTGTTTGAACGAAGGTAGTTTTTTCTTTTACTTTTATTTATTTTGAGAGAAAATGAGAGGGAGGGGTGCAGAGAGAGGTTAGTGCATCTGAACTTAGTCTGAGATATTAGGAATTTATATAAAAATTGTCTTAATTTGATGGAAATAATGTTATTGCTAGAAGTAAAACTAGATGAAAAGAGCCAGCAGGGTTTGTTTGTTTTTGCAAACCTAGACTTACAGAAAGGTCTCTGCTTTAATAAAGCTTTTGTCCTTTCTGTTGCTGCTTAAGAGGTATTTTACATCTTTGGGAATGAAATCTTACTCTTAAATCCTTCCTTTTATTAATTGCTTACAGTGCATTAAACACTGGAAGATATTCTTAACTTTTTGTACATACTCAATCTTGTAAAAAATTTGGGTTGGCATAAAGACAATTAATTGACAAATGGACTATGTTTAAAGTTCATGAGGGGCGCCTGGGGGGCTCAGTCGGTTAAGCATCTGACTTGGTCTCAGGTCATGATCTCACGTTTCGTGGGTTTGAGGCCCGTGTCAGGCTCTGTGCTGATAGCTAGCTCAGAGCCTGGAGCCTGCTTCAGATTCTATGTTTCCCTCTCTCTCTGACCCTCCCCTGCTCACACTGTCTGTCTGTCTCAAAAATAAATTAAAAAAAATAAAAATACTTTAAAAAGTAAGGTTTATATAACACTTGTTTGGAACTTAATGTTTTTCCAAAGAAATAACAAAAATAGATTTACCTAATAAAGATTTACAAAAGCATATTTAAGTGATAATTCAAAAATATTAAGTATTTTCTATGTATATGCACTGAAGAATAACTAGTGGGGAAAAAACCCAGTAAGAATACAACCCATTGAACAAATTTGTGGGATGTAGCTAAAGCAGTGCTGAGAAGGAAACTTATAGCACTAAATGCACATTTTAGAAAAGAGAACAAAAGTCTGATCTTGAACTCCCATCTCAAGGACCTGAAGAAAAGGTAAAAAACAGCAAAATCTACCCAAAGAAAGAAGGGGGAAATAAAGATAAAAGCAGAAATCCATGAAATTGAAGACAAAAACAGAGAAAATAAATGAAATCAAAGTTGGTTCTTCAGAAAGGTCAGTAAATTGATAAACCTCTACAGGATGGGGAGGAATAAAAGAAGAAACAAATTCTCAGTATCAGGAATGAAGTGGAGGGTATCACCATAGACCCTTCAGACATGACAAAGATCGTATGGATACACTGTGAACAACTCACATGTAAATTTGACAACTTTGATGTCATGGACCGGTTCCTTTAAAAATACAAACTACCACCATTCACCCAATATGAAATAGATGATTTGAATAGCCCCCGTTACCTTGATACCCTCCCAAGAGTACAAACACTATCAGTTTTACCATATTAATGTATATATAAAATTTTAACAAATGTAAGCAATAGAATTAGTTAAACAGAATGAAAAAAAAATTGTATGCCATAACCAAGTATGGGCTCACTGCAGGGATGCACAGCAGGTTTACTATTTGAAACTCAATATAAATAATCTATATTAACAGCTAAAGAAAAATCACATGGTCAAATAATTTGATGAAAAAAGGCATTTAATAAAATTAAAGACCCATTCATGGTTTCTTTAAAAAAAATTAAAATATGTATATGGGGAACTAGTTGAATTGGATATGGGATATCTATAAAAACTTACCGATAACATTATACTTAATGGCAAAGACTGAATGCTTTTCCCATAAGATCAGTAACTTGGCAAATACCTGCTCTCACCACTCTTTGAATGTAGTGATGAAAGTTCACCCACTGGAATAAGGCAAGAAAAAAAATAAAGGTATACAGATTGGAAAGAAGGAAAAACTCCCTATTTGCAGATAACATGATTATCTACATAAGAAACCTTGGGAGATCTACAACAATAAAAAATTAGAACTAATAAATGAGCTCAAGATTATAGGATAGAAGGTAAGTATACAAAAATCGTGGTTAATTTTAGATAGAAGAGGAAAATAGGATTGGTTAGGTTAGATATTAGATAAACTTTCAACTGCAAAATAAAATAATAAGTATCACTATTTGAGGCCCCAATATGCAGTAGGCTCCTTATGCATATCATTATGTACCTTCAGTTATTTACTAGGTGAAGTTACAGAGTATAATTTTAGAGTATTTATCAGGCCAGAAAATTTTAGGGTTTTGTTTTCCTCTTAAAATAATTAGACAAGTACAAATGTTAGTGGCTTATGGGAAACTGGTCACTTTAATAATGGTATACTGTGTTAAACATTTCTGACATACGGTAGCATCATAACTAACTTGTATTCACAAAATCCCTGTTGCCAGACTTGTTGCCATGACTAAGGTCGTCTTTGATTTGTATTGCTAATGGCTTTTGCCTTTAAGATTTATTGCCTTTTCTTATACTGCCTGTTGTACTGGATTACAAAAGAACATAACCTAAAGTTAAGCATACTCTATTTGGGAAACTTTTGTCTTCTGGACCAGCAGGATGCTTTAAGGAGTTTCTTGACATTCCAGGTCTGTGTTCTCTCTCCCTATCTCCCTCTCTCCCCTTCTCTCTCACATATTTTTTTTATTAAAAATTTTTTTAAGGTTTGTTTATTTTTGAGATAGAGACAGATAGTGAGTGGGGGAGGAGCAGAGAGTGAGGTAGACACAGAATCTGAAGGAGGCTCCAGGCTCCTAGCTGTCAGCACAGCCTCGATGGGGGGGCTCCAACTCACAAACTGTGAGATCGTGACCTGAGCCGAGTCAGACACTTAACCCAGTCATTCAGGCGCCCCATGTCTTTCCGTATTTAAATATGTCTAGTATCTTCATTAGTAGTCAAAAAACAATGTACCTAGAAGGACCCCTTGAAATCATCTAGTCAAACTTTTAAAAATAAACTTTACTTTTATCTTTTTTTAAAGTTTATTTTGAGGGTGAGAGCACATATGCGCACAAGTAGGGAAAGGAAAAAGAGATTCCCAAGCAGGCTCTGCACTGTCAGTTCAGAGGCTAGTGCTAGGCTTGAACTCACCAAACTGTGAGATCATGACCTGAGCCAAGATCTAAAGTCGGACACTTGACCAACTGAGCCAGCAAGGCACCACCAAACTTTCCTGTCCTGTATAGAAAAGTCAGTCTCTAGAGGAAGGGGTACTTGTGAACTCAGCCTGATAGACACAAGAGACTTATCCCTGGAAGTCTATGATCTTTTCACTTCCTTTCACCCAAATGTATCCCCCCACAGTTTCAAATACTTGTTTTATACTTTTGAAATTAATCTGTCCTAGAACAGTTATTAAGATGGTTTGTGATTTTATGCTAGAAAATAATTGATTTCTTTATATTAACTGTGGGAAGTTGGCAAATTTTGTCTTTCAGCAGATGAAGACATTTGGATTCTCACTTTTTGTTATTCAGTATTTTCCAGATTTACTGTATTGTGATTATCAATTTTGATCCACATTAAATCAGGAATAGGACTATAATTTCTGAGGAAATTTTCTGGCAAAGAAATGAAGAAAGTATTTTTGGGTCTTTTATTTCATTTTGTTTAGAATTACTTTGGTCTTGAAGTGTCTAGATGTGAGAGAATAAAAATAAATTTTATGAGTGCATACTGTAAAGTTTAGATTATTTTCAAAAGGTCTGCTGTCAGAATAAATGTACACATTTATTTTTAGTAGACTTGAAGAGGTGACAACATTGGCTTATTTGGTTATAGGCTCTTCTTGGGAACTAAAATATTACTTAAGTATTAGAGTACTGCCTGCTTGTTTAAAGTGTTTGGAGATCCAAGTGCTTAATAGATACTCATGAAAAGTGAGCATCAAGGGAAGTAAAAATTTAAGTTCTTTAAAAACTGGACTTTTAAGACTTTATTGAATCTCTTAATATACCCTTGATCTAATTGTGTGTGTTTATTCCCTTCCCTTCCTTTCCCCTCTCCCTTCCTCTTCCTTTCACGTGCCCTTTCCTTATTTTGAGAGCATGAGCAGGGGAGAGGCAGAGAGAGAGAGAAAATCCCAAGCAGGCTCCATGCTGTCAGCACAGAGCCAGATGCACAGTTCAGGGCTTGATTCCATGAACCATGAGATGATGACCTGAGCCAAAATCAAGAGTCGGATGTTTAACCGATTGAGCCACCCAGGTGCCCCAACCATGTTCTTTAATATGTAATGATTAATATGCCACTTAAACCAAGTTCTTTAAGGCTATCTGGATTTTCCATGCACCTATAAATACTTCTTGCATAAATTTAGTACAGTGTTAAATTTAAGGGATATCAAAGGATAATAAAACAATTGCTGCCGTCATAGAGTTTAAGATCTAAGAGGGAGACTAAAGGATAAAAGATTAAGGACTATAATTAGACAATATTAGATTTAGAGTTACTATAAGCTTCTGGTTTCTCATGATCTTGTGAATTAATTAGCTACCTTGAAATGAGTATATTATGTAAACCAAAAAAATCCATATAGTTCTTGAATTGGGAACATAATGTGATCAGAAACTACCACCATTTTAAAAGAAAGTGATATATATATGTTTACATATATATTTAAAGTTATTTTAAATATTTAATTAAACCATTTTAAAAGAAAGTGATATATATATATATTTAAAGTTATTTTGAGAGCGAGGGGAAGAGAGTGGGGGGAGGTGGGGCAGAGAGGGAAAGAGAATCGCACGCAGGCCCTGCACTGCCAGGGTGTAGGAGCCCAGTGTGGGGCTAAAGTCAGGAACCATGAAATCATGACCTGAGCCGAAACCAAGAGTTGGACGCTTAACTGACTAAGCCACCCAGGCACCCCAAGATGTTTATATTTCTTAACTTGAGACTGAAATCTGTGAGTTATGAAGCAGTTCCATTATACTTGAGATCAGCTTTGTTGAGGTATAACTTACATAAAATAAAACAATTTTAGGTATGCAGTTAATGTGTCTTGAGAGATGTATAATACTGTAGGCACTTCCACAATCAAGATGTAGAACATTTCTGTCACTCTAACATGTTACCTGATGCCCCTTTTCACTGACCCTCTTAAACCCTGGCAACCCCTGATCTTTTGGTAACTATAGTTTGCCTTTTCTAGTATTTATACATGGAACCATGCAGAATGTAATGTTTTGTATCTGGCTTCTTTCACTTAGCTTATTGCTTTTGAAATTCATGTTGTGTGTATCAGTAGTCTTTTCCTGTTCACTACCCAGTAGTGCTCCATTGTCTGGATACACCACAGTTTGTTTATTTGATGGTTGATGGACATTTAGACTAGTTTCTTGTTTGGGCTGTTAACAACAGAGCTTCAGTGGATATATGTGTATAAATCTTTGTATGGACATGCTTTTATTTCTGAATGTTAAACTTACTATTAAGAATCCATCAAGGGCACCTGGGTAGCTCACTCGGCTAAGCATCCGACTAATGGTTTTGGCTCAGGTATGATCTCACGGTTTGTGCTTTTGAGCTCCACATCAGGCTCCATGCTGACAGGGTGGAGCCTGCTTGGGATTCTCTTTCTCCCTCTCTCCGACTTTCCCCTACTTGCTCTGTCTCTCTCTCAAAAATAAATACACTTTAAAAATTATTTAAAGGGGTGCCTGGGTGGTTCAGTCGGTTGAGCCTCCGACTTCGGCTCAGGTCAGATCTCCAATTCGTGGGTTCGAGCCCCGCGTCAGGCTCTGTGCTGACGCTAGCTCAGAGCCTGGAGCCTGCTTCAGATTCTGTGTCTCCTTCTTTCTTTGCCCCTCCCCCGCTCATGCTCTGTCTCTCTCTGTATCAAAAATAA
The DNA here is from genome assembly GCF_006229205.1 of Suricata suricatta. NCBI lineage: Eukaryota > Metazoa > Chordata > Mammalia > Carnivora > Herpestidae > Suricata > Suricata suricatta. Next base: position 112,192,341 of record NC_043703.1, on the reverse strand, counting down.
ATAAAACATTAAAAAAATTAAAATTATTTAAAAAAAGAATTCCTCAAACTGTTTTGGAGAATGACTGTTTTATTCCAGGTTCCCAGCAGCAATGCATAAAAATTTCAGTTCCATATCTTCACCAACACTTGTTATGTCAACATTTTTACTTTTAGCTACATATCCTGTGTGTCTGGGTGTTGATTTATTGCTGTGTTACAAATAAATAAATTTAGTGGCTTAAAACAGTACCTAACCATAACCCTATAATGCTAGTTCAACATGGGGTCTCTTTTCAGGGAATCACAAGGCTGAAATCCAGATGTCAGCCAGAGTGAGTTCTTATCTAGAGGGTCTGGGGAAGATTGTGTTTCTGAGGTCATTTAGGCTTTTGGTAGAATTGTTTCTTGCTGTTTTAGGATTGAGCTCTCTGCTTCCTGGTTTCCTGTCAGCTGGAGGCTGCTCCTAGCCCTGAGAAGCTGCCTACATTCAGTGGCACGTGGCGCACTCCCTAGTCTTGAATTCTCCTCATGGTTTGAATCTCTGACTTCCCCTTTTTGCTTTTAAAAGGCTCTTATGATTAGAGCAGACTCATCTGAATAATCTTATCCTAAGGTCAACTAATTTGGAATCTTAATTACATATACAAAATCCATTTGAGCCAGAACCTGGATTAGTATTTGAATAACTGGGAAAAGATGTTTGTATACCTAAGGCTGGGAATTTCAGAGGGCCATCTTAGAATTCTGTGTAGCACATAACCATTTGTTCTTCATTTTTAGCATCGTTTTGTATGTCAGTTTTTAAATTCTAGGCACATGTGTATTAATTGCAAGTGTTATGGTATGTAATTATAGTTTTAGTTTTGCATTTCTCTGATGGCTAATAGTATAAAACATCTTTTGATGTATGTATTTGCTGTGTCTATATCTTTTGTTATAAAATGTCTACTCAGGCATGTGCACAGTTAAGCATTTGATTCTTGATTTCTGATAAGGTCATGATTGATTTCACAGTCATGAGATCGAGCCTCCGTGTTGACTTCATGGCATGGAGCCTGCTTAAAGATTCTGTCTCTTCCACTCCCCCCATCCTTCCCCCACTCACCTCTCTCTCTAAAAACAGAGCAGAATAGAATAAAATAAAATAAAAATCTACTCAAGTCTTTGCCTTTTCCTTTTTAAAATATTGATACCCATTTGTTTTAGCATCATTTGTTGCAAATAATTTCTTCCCACAGAATTACCTGGACACCTTTGTCAAAAACACGTGTGTGTGTGCGCGCGCGCATGTGCGTGTGCTCCATTTGATTTTGTTCCATTGATCTTTTTATCTAGTCTTACACCAATATCATTCTATTTATTGACGATTCTAGCTTTATAATCTTTAAGTTAGATAGTGTAACTCCTTCAACATTGTTCTTTTTCAAATTGGCTATTTAGGTCAATATGGAAATGCATTTGATTTTTGTATACACCTTGTATTGTGTGGCTTTGCTTCATTCATTTATTTGTTCTTACAGACTTTTGTAGTTTGTTTAGTATTTGTGTACATACACAGTCATGTCATTTGCAAGTAAAGGCAGTTTACTTTTCTCTTTCCAATTTGTGTGCCTTTTATTTCTTCTCTCTTGCGTTATTGCACTGGTGCAGATACCTTTATCCTGTTCCTGATCTTAGGGAGAAGGCATTTAGTCTTTCACCATATTAAGTATGTTAGCTGTAGGCTTTTTGTAGATTCGCTTAATAGATTGTGGAAGATCCTTTGCTGGATTGTGGTTCTTATGGGTGTTGAAATTTGTCACATGCTTTTATTAGATCTGTTGATGATCATATGGTGTTTTTCGTTTTTTTGGTCTGTTAGTGTAGTAAATCACATTGCTTTTGAATGTTAAACCAAGCTTGCATTGTTGGGATTTTCCTCAGTTGGTCATGAGTTTTAGTCTCTTTAATATTTTTTCTGGTCGTGCCTGGGTGGTTCATTCAGTAAGCCTCTGACTTCTGCTCAGGTCATGATCTCATGGTTCATGAGTTTGACCCCTGCATCGGGCTCTGTGCTGACAGCTCAGAACCTGGAGCTTGCTTTTATGTCTTCCTGTCTTTGCCCCTGCCCTGCTCATGCTCTCTCTCTCTCAAAAATTAATAAATATTAAAAAATTTTTTTCTGCATTTACTCAGATATTAAGAATTTTTGTATCCATTGTTGTGAAGAAGTATGGGAGTATAGTTTTCTTTTTTGTAATGTATTGTTACTGTCTGATTTTGGTATGAGGGTAATACTAGCCTCATTAAGTGATTTTAAGAACTATTTCTTCCCCTTCTGCTTTCTGAAAGAATTTGTGTAGGGTTGGCATGTTTTTGTACTTGGAACATATGATTGAATTGAGCAGGGAAGCAATCCAGGTCTGTAGTTTTCTTTGTAGGAAACTTTTAAACTCAAATTCAGTGTATTTTAAGAGGTGTAAAACTGTTCAGTTGTTTTTTTTTTTTTTCCCCTTGAGTCTGTTTTGTCATATGCGGTCTTTCAAGAATCTTGTCCATTTATCTTAGTTATAAAATTTGTTTTTAATAACATTGCTTAGAAAATTCTTTTATTTTTCTTTTAATGTCTGTAGGATTTGTATTGATTTGTCTGGGGGGTTTACTTATTGACCTTTTCCAAAAGAGTTTTGTCTTTATTGATTTTTCTGTTTGTCCATTTCTATTTTATTAATTTCTTGGGTATTTTTTTCTTTCTTGTTCTTTCTTGCTTTAGGTTTAACTAACTCTTTTTCTAGCCTTTTACTTTGGGAACAGATCATTATGTTTTAGACTTTCTCTTGTAGCAGCATTTTCCTCAAAACACTGCTTAAGCTGTATCTTATAAATTCTGATAGGTTCTGTTTTCATTCTATTCAAACTATTTCTGATTTCTCTTTGTCATTTCCTCTGAGACTCCTGGGTTAGAATTGTGCTTTGTTTCCCAATATATGATTATTCCCAAATATCTTTCTAGTGTAATTATACTGTATGATTTTAGATCTTTCAATTTATTGAGACTTTTTTTGAGGCTCAGAATAATGACTTTGTGAATGTCCCCTGTTCATTGCAAAAGAATATTCTACTGGTATAGGACATGCTGGTTGGTCGTGTGTTTCTAATGAGTCCACTCTTAACATTTTGAAACAGGCCTCTTTATCCCTGATAATACATTACTTGTTCTGAATTCTGCATTTTCCATTATTACTAGCCACACACTGTATATGCTTTTTTCGATTAATACTTTTGTGGTATGTCTTTCTGTCTTTTTAGTTTTAACCTAGCTGTAACCTGTTTTTAAAGTAGGCTTCTTGCAGATAGCATACAGTTGCATCATCTTTAATTGTAGTTATTAGAATGTTTACACTTAACATAGTACCATTCTCAAAATGTTTGGATTTAAATCTGCCATCCTGTTATTTTACTTTCTGTTTTTTCTACACTTGATTTTTGTTTCTTTTTTCCTATTTATCTGCCTCCCTTTGGTGAGTATTATGACACCATTTTATTTATCTTTTTATTAAAAAGCAGTTGCTGTAGAGTTTATAATATACATCATTTTTAAATGTTTGTTTATTTTGAGAGAGAGAGAGAGAGCAGAGGAGGGGTGAGGGGCAGTAAGACAGGGAGAGTGAGAATCCCAAGCAGGCTCTGTGCTGTCAGTGCAGAGCCCTATACATAGGCTTAAACTCATGAACCGTGAGATCATGACATGAGCTGAAATCAAGAGTCAGATGCTCAACCCAACCAACCGAGCCACTCAGGTGCTCTTAAAATATATATCCTTAACATTATGCTCTACTTTGGAATAGCATTGTAATGTTTCCCTCATAGTGCAAGATCTTGACAACATACATCATTCTTCTCATATTTGTGCTGCTGTTCTACATTTTATTCTATGTACATGTTATATACCCCACAATACATTGTTGCTATGTTTATGTTATTATTTTAAAGATATTTAAAGATGGAAAAAAGTCTTTCATATTTACATACAAATTTACCTTTTTGGTAATCTTCATTTCTTGGTCTAGAGCCAAATTTCCATTTAGTACAATTTTTATGGAAAATTGGCATTTTCCTTGATACTTGAAAGATATTTTTACTGGGCACAAGACTGTTCATGCTGAGATAGAAGTAACCTTTTGGGTATATGGATTTTAAATTTAGGAGACAGATGAGGCATTCAGTGTTGGTGGAAAAGCACTGAAGGGCTCTAGCTGGGCTGGTCCTTGGATCTTGTGGATGTTGGCTAGCTGAGAATGATATGCATAGAGGATTGATGGTATATGTAAAGAAGTGATAAAACTGTAAAGGTCAGTGGGTTGGAGAAATAAGGACTGGGTTTTAGAGTCATCCCTGAAACTACTGTATAACTCTTTTTCCCTTCCGTTTTAAAAAAATTTTTATTTACTTATTTAATCCTTATACCAAATGTAGGGCTCAAACTCACAACCCCTAGATCTAGAGTCTCATGTTCCTCTAAGCCAGCCGGGTGCCCCAGGCCCTCACTTCTAAGGCAATTATAACATTAATCACTATCATAACACACACAAAACAACAACAACAACTCAGAATGACAATTCAGAGTATCATTGTACTATTTTGAGAACCTCTCAAGAAACATACTCTAAGGTAGAGTGAGGTTTTTTAAAAGCATATTAAAAATTTTTAGGTATGAAATGCATATGTGAGGCAGTAAAAGATCGTAATTGTTAGAATCTTAAGGGACAGAATAAGCAAAACTCTATCTCTCTTCAGTACCAAGGGTCAAGTTTTACTAATGTCAGCTACTTTTTTTTTTTTTAAGTATTTTTTTAATGTTTATTTTTGAGAGAGAAAGAGTATGAGCTGGGTAAGGCAGAGAGGGAGACACAGAATCTGAAGTAGATTCCAGGCTCTGAGCTGTCCACACAGAGCCTGATGGCTAGGCTCAGACTCACAAACCATGATATCATGACCTGAGCTGAAGTCGGAGGCTTAACTAACTGAGCCACCCAGGTGTCCCTGATTATCATCATCTTCTTTCTTTAATATATATTTGATATTAATTTTTAAATTTTATTTTTTTGAGAGAGACAGAGTATGAGTTGGGAGGGGTAGAGAGAAAGGGGAGGCACAGAATTCAAGCAGGCTCCAGGCTCTGAGCTGTCAGCACAGACCTGACATGGGGCTTGAACCTACAAACTATGAGATCATGACCTGGGCTGAAGTTGGACACTTAACTGACTGAGCTACCTGGCGCCTTAATATATATTTGATATTTAAAATAACCTCAATATATATTTGATACTTAAAGTAACCTTAAATTGGAGCACCTGGGTGGCTCAGTTGGTTAAGTATCTGTCAGCTGTGCTGACAGCTCAGAGCCTGGAGTTTGCTTTGGATTCTGTGTCTCCCTCTCTCTCTGCCCCTCCCCACCTCACACTGTCTTTCTCTCAAAAAATAAACATTAAAAATTTTTTTAAAAAAGTAAATATAGTAACCTTAAATTAACCAGTTCTGGAAAATTGCAGTTATCTACTATAATTTTCAAGGAATGATTGGTAGCATGATAAGAATTGAAGATGCTGACTTACTGATAACCTTTCTTAAGACTTCAAATTTAAATAGTAGAAGATACTTTTTTAGGAGTTTAAAAACGAGTGAGCTAGATGAGAATGTTGTTTTCAGATTGTATTCAATAACTTCACAGTCTTTTGTAAGTATATTCATTAATTAATCCTATTGTACATGTTGCTAGATAGGGTCATGATTAGGTAAATGGAATATAGTACATGTGATACTCTGATTTTATGACTGAACTTCAAAAATTCAGTTTACATTAATGTTAATTCTGTAGACTTTAAAAGGATTTTCATTGTTTTTACCTCATGTGGGTCTGTTATACTTGGAGTTTTTACTGTTTTAGATTTAGAAGTACTGGTTTCATCACTGATCAAATGATGTGATCATCCACCAGGTACTTGACTTCCCTAGGGTCAGTTCATTAAGAGGGGTTAATAGGCCTCGGGCTGGGTCTGTAGTTTTTCTAGAGCTCTTTTTTCCTTAAATAAATTCACATGGAATCCTGGATAGAAAAGAGATGTTTGGTTTTATATATTTTATAAGTTAAGAATTCAAAGAAACTGTATTAATTTGGAATTTATCCATGAAATAAATTATATCAACTTGGAATTTATCCATGAACTAAGACTTGTCAAAAGAACTTTGAATTGGCTGCCTTACATTGGACCTCCTTTTCTATTAATATTTGTTTTATTTTAGTTGCATGGCATATAGAAGATCATAGGTATAAATATTAGTAGGTTTTTTTTCTTTTCTTTTTAACAGCTTTACAGTCTCAGGAAACTTCATTTAAATAGATGTTCTGAGCTCTGTCCCAAAATGAATTTACCCAGCAAGACAGAGCATTGACAGTCTTCAGTGTTTTAAAATTAGGTATACAATATGTATAGGGCATTAAAAATATTTAAAATAAATTTTAGTCAAGGGTTTTTTTAAGTCTTAATGTCGGAGACCCTACTCTGGACTGTTTGATGTGAGAGCTCTTTATATCATATTGTATAATTTTTTTTCTTATCAAAAACCTATTATAGATTTAGATACATTGGTTTTTGGCCTATTTCCCCTGTGTTTTGTGACTCTCAAAATATTTAAGTTTAACCTTTTAAAGATATTTGTGCCAATTTTGTGACTAATTATTATTTCTTTTTTCCAGGGAAATGAGGCAAGTTATCCTTTGGAAATGTGCTCACACTGTAAGTCAGATATTCTTGTTATTAAGAATTTATTTTATTTATACATCTCTCTATATATGTATATATCATACACCTCTGTATACCTACATAGTAAAGTTAGCCCTTAACAATTTAAAATGAGTTATGAATTTGACTTCTAGTCTTTTTATCAGAGTAAGGAATGTTTTTGTTTTTAATAGAGCTGCTCTTTATTATGTATACTGTGCTATGTTACAAATCAATCCTCAAATCTCATTGGTATAACCCAACAGAAGGTTTTCAGATTAACAAAGTTTCAAGTAAATAGTTAATTTGTGTATCCTTTGGTTATATAAGATAAAGTGTTGAAAGCAAAACTTCAGTAGACCAAGTAGCTATTGCAAAAGAAGTTTCTCAAGGGAATAACGAGTATAAGAAGTGTGGGTGGTCTGGTTCTTTCTGAGTACTGGAGAATGTGAAGAAAGAAAATGAAATGTTTCGAAATTCTTGATTTAAGGATTAGTCAGAGCACCAGAGAGCTTAAAAATCATAAAGGCTCTTTGTGGAAGAGAATAATTGGGAAATGGAGAGTTCTTTAGAATTGGAATAGGGATGTTTGGTAAATTTAGATACCAACATGAGGTCCCAGGATCCCCAAACAGTTTTGAACCTTCCTTACCCTTTCTGTCTGATATAGCTGGTCCTTCCCTGTTTGGAGACCTTATCTTTCAATGAATTGTCACTTCCTTTGTGTGTCACTTTGCCAGTTGCTCTTTGTTTCATTAGTCTCCTTACTTTTCCCAAAACCTGTGTTAATTTCATTCTCTTCAACACCTTTGCTTGCTTATGAGCTCTGTAGAATGCTGTTACATCAGCTCTTTGACTTTGTTGTCATTCAACTGTCAGCATAAATGTCACCTCTTTGGAGATGTTTTTTTCTCTCTATACTCTGGTTAGTTCTCTGTCATGAATAGTATCCCATTTATTTTCTTTATAGCAGTTATAATCTGAAATTATTAATTGTTTTATCATACATTTTCAATAATTTGTTTTTTTATTTAAAAAAATTTTAATGTTTATTTTTAAGAGAGAGACATAACGTGAGCAGGGGAGGGTCAGAGAGAGAGGGAGACACAGAATCTGAAGCAAGGCTTCAGACTCTGAGCTGTCAGCACAGAGATCAACGCAGGGCTCAAACCCATGAACTGTGAGATAATGACCTGAGTTGAAGTCAGATGCTTAACTGACTGAGTCACCCAGGTGCCCCTACAATTTATTTTTAAATGCTTATTTATTTATTTTGAGAGATAGTGTATGAACAGGAGAGGTGCAGAGAGAGGGGAAGAGAATCCCAAGCAGGTGCTAAGCTGTCAGCACACAGCCCGACGCAGGGCTGGATCCCATGAATTGCAAGATTACAACCTGAGCATACACTGTTAACAAATAACATATACACTGTTAAAGCTGCCCCTTTCATTTTTATCCTCAAAACTTAACTAATAAGTCGTCTTTCTTACGACTTCATCTATGCTTTGATGAAACTCTTGAGCCTTGTCACTAAAGAGCTGTAGTTGATAGTGATTGTTCATCCAGCTATGAATCTATCTGGGTTCTTTTACCCAGTTTATACATTTTTTTCTCTGTTCTCCTTTTGATTCACTAGAGTAAAACGTGCTTTTATACTATTTTATACATGATTTGGATGAATTTCCCCAAAATGAACTTGTCTACATTAAAACCACCACTTTTCTCCCATCCATATATTGTAGTACATTATTTTGTCATTTAAAAATCTTTAGATTTATTTTTTTTTTTGAGAGACAGAACGCTCGAGTTAGAGAGGAGTAGAGAGGGAGACACAGAATCTGAAGCAGACTCTAGGCTCTGCGCTGTCAGCACAGAGCCTGATGCAGGGTTTTAACTCACAAACAGATCATAACCTAAGCCGAAGTTGGACACTCAACCGACTGAGCCACCCAGGTGCTCCCCCCAAAATTGTTTTTTTGATGTTTGTTTATTTTTGAGAGAGAGCGTGCGTGCGCACAAGCAGGGGAAGGAACAGAGAGACAGAGACACAGAATCAGAAGCAGGCTCCTGGCTCTCAGCTGTCAGCGTAGATCTCAATGCAGGGCTTGAACTCAGGAATTGTGAGGTCATGACCTGAGCCAAAGTCAGGACTCCCAACCAACTGAGACACCCAGGTGCCCCTAAAAAGCGTCTTTATGTTATTGGAAGAGCTTAGTGTTATCTGTGAATAGCTACCATTACAGATAAGAATATTAAAACTTAATTTTTTTTAAATTTATTTTTGAGAGAGAGAGTGCATGAGTAGGGGAGAGGCAGAGAGAGAGAGAGAGAGAGAGAAACCCAAACAGAATCTGTATTGTTAGTGGAGAGCCAGACACAGGGCTTGAACTTACAAACATAAGATCATGACCAGAGCTGAAATCAAGAGTTGGATACTCACTGATTGAATCACCCAGGCACCCCTGTTACAGCAAATTCTTGAGGCACTTCACTATTTATACTTCTCTGTTCAGGTTAAATGATGTCATGCCTTCTCAGATCTTCAAGACTCAGCCTCAATTCAGTGTTCTTGATGGGGCCTTATGTAATTGTCCCGTGCTTGAGTGGTCTCAGCTCGTCAGGTAGTTACTGTCTGTTTTGTTCTTTTAGTTTTTACCTTTAAAAACAGGTAAGATTTGGGGTGCCTGGGTGGCTCGGTTGAATGTCCAACTTCAGCTCAGGTCATAATTTCATGGTTCATGGGTTTGATCCCCACATCTGGCTCTGTGCTGATAGCTCGGAGCCTTGGAGCCTGCTTCGAGTTCTGTGTGTCTCTCTCTCCTCGGCTCCTCCGCCACTCATGTTCTGTCTATCTCAAAAATGAATAACCATTAAAAATTTTTTTTAAGTAAGATTCTAAATTATATTCTGTAAGGTATGTCTTCAACCTTGCGATATACAGAGAAAGTAAGCACCCATGAAGTACTTACAATCTGGCTATTGGGTAAAATTATTACAGTATAAGTAAACCATTATGAAAAATAAAAACAAAGTTCTAAGGAGGGAAAATTACTTTTGGTTAAAGAAGTTAAGAGCTTTTTATGGATGGGGTGATGCTTGAAATTGGTTTTGAAAGCTGTATAAAGATTCAAATGCTGATTAATTCTTTACCTGTGTCGTTCTGTTTGTCTTTTTCAGTCTCCTTAAATTCCATCCTGGTCTTCAACATTCTGTCCAAATCCCCTGCATAATACTTTCCAGTACTCTGCTTTTAATCTATGCCTTGTCTTCTGAGTCTTAAGAAACCTGAAAACATTTTAAGTGTTAGCCTCTCATGCCCCTCCACCTTCTACCTCTGCCTGCCAGTTTCCTCAGTCCCAGTCATGCTTAGTTGACTCCTGTCAGTGTCAGAGTTTGGATTATACCCCCTTATTCAAAGTCAGCCTCTTGTGCTTTTAACCTTATTCACTCTCATCTCTAGGACCTTATTTTGTTTCTCTGTCTTTTCCTGTATGTCTTAAGCTTCTTTATTTCTTCAGTTTACACACATAATCCACTATACTTTGATTCTGATCCTTTATGTACCTCCTAGTTTTTCTTCACTTTTTGTCCTACTTGAGCTTCTCAAAAGAGCATATACTATACAGTTATTTCCATTTTCTTTTTTTCAACTTTAATTTACTTGCAATGATGTATAATATTAGATTTTAGAGTAAAAGAAGGCAATAGTGCAACATCTACTGACAAAATGCAGTTGCAGTTACACAATTTGGTTAAATGTAAGAATAGTGCCTCTTTACACTACAGAAAATAGCCCTCATCCAATAACAATACAACATAGATCAAAAACTAAAACTTTACTCTTCTAGTCAAGTTAGGTCACTAAATCTGTCACTACAGATTAAATGTGTTAATTTCATAATGAACATAATGTCTGAATCTCAAAATACCCCAGAGGTAAAAAAAATTTAATAGGTCAGATCAAAAGCTAACAAGAACACTTACATTACAAAAAAGTTTTGCTACAGTTTGTTTAACGCTAAGTACTGTATACTTAAGTTCAAATTCCAACTCTACCTTTTACTAGCTTTGTGGCTTTGGGCAAGTTATTTAACTTTTCCATACTTTGGTTTCCTCATCTGTAAAGTGGAAATAGTACCTATTATATAGGATTGTTGAGATTTAGTTAATACATGTTAACTAATTTAAACAGTGCCTACAACTTACTAAACACTATAAATGTTTGTTAGTATCATTAATTAGAAAAGAAGTATTCTGGATGTTCTGCTGTTGTCAAGACCAAGACCAGAACTTTGAGTCAGCAAGTTATGCTCCTATACTTTCCATTTCCTTATTTCTTGGCCCACTGCAATCTGGCTTTAATTTTTTACTACTCTAATGAAACTGTTCTACTAAGGTTAACTTCATTTTACTGACATACTGCCTATTTGCCAAACCTGATGGATTAAAAAAAACCTGTAAAGTCATTTGTGAAGTTTGGGGGAAATTGAAGCATGGTTGTTTAATATCAAGGAGTTATTTATTAATATTTTTTCAAGTAGTATTGTTGTGATATTTTTAAAAAGAATTATTTTTTAGAGATAATACTGAACAGTTACAAGGAAATGATATGTCTGTGATTTGCTCTAAGATAATCGAAGTGGGTGTATAAATGAGATTTCTCATATGTTAATGGTTGGTAAGTTGGATGATGGGTATATGGAATCTATTAAACTAGTCTCTCATGTTTGTGTTTGAAATTTTGTTATTAAAAGTTTTTTTGTTTTGTTTTTTTAATATTTAAGAGAGAGAGTGCTAGCAGGGGAAGGGAGAAGGGCAGAGGATCAGAATTGAGCTCTGCACTGATAGCAGAGAGCCTGAGGTGGGGCTTGGACTCATGAGCCTTGAGATCATGACCTGGGCTGAAGTCGGACACTCAGCTGACTGAGCCACCTGGGATCCCCAAATGATTTACTTTTAAATGAATGGAAAAAGGGAGAGGGACGTAATTAAAAGTAATATCAGAAACAATAATTAATTTATAGTTAAGTATGGCATATACATCACAGCAAGCTTTAATAATAAAAGGGTGTTTTTAAGCTCATTTTCACCAATAAAGGAATTGAAGCACTAACAGTAAAAGCATAAGTGCAGTACCTGGCATAGAACAGATGCTGAAGAAATATCTGTTGACTGAATAAGCTAGTTAAGAGCTCAGAGCTGGACTACATAGACAGCTACTTGGATAATTTTAAAGGCCATACATACGTTTAGGAAAACCCAGTGGTTGCCAGTCACCCCATTTATTTTCATAAATAATCACAATAAATACTTATATGGCATTTAATATGTGCCAGGCACTATTCTAAGCACTTCACATATATTAACCTTTTTAATCTTTACAGTAGTCTCATGAAAGAGGTTTACATTCCCTATTATATAGATGAGAAAACAGAGGCAAAGAGACCTTCAGTAACAGACTTAAAGCCACACAACGGTAGGAAAAGTAACAAAATCATGAGTTGATCTCAAGTAGTCCTGCTCCAGAGTCATATTTTTTTTAATGTTTATTTTAGGGAGAGGGTGTGCGCTTGCACGAGTGGGGGAGGGGCAGAGAGTGAAAGAAAGGAACAGAGGATCCCCAAGTGGGCTGTGTGCTGACAGCAGAGACCCTGATGTGGGACTTGAACTCCCGAACCATAAAATAATGACCGGGGCCAAAGTCAGACGCTTAACTGAATAAGCTACCTAGGCACACCATACTTAGATTTTTAATCACAGTACTATACAGTCTTTCTTATAGTAAATATTATACGATTAATGTTAGGTTTGTGTTTACATGAATGGTTTTAGGCAAAACTGGATTGTCTAATATGTAGGTAAATATTCTTTTATTATTGTCTCTCAATTCAGTGTTTACTTCTTACTGAGTTGAATTATTCTGTGACTTCCTTGCCTGTTGGCTAACCTGTCTAGGCCAGGAAATGTATACTCTACTGGGTGATTTGTTCAAAGTTGGGACCTTAGTTGTAACTTAGCATGGTAGCTTGGAAAAGTGAGTACAAGATACTACTTTAGACAGTTTAAGCAGAGGTTTGTAGACTACGTTTGTAGACTCAATTTGTAGAATGAATGTAGAGGAAAGACTAAGAAATCTTTTTATATAAAAGATTTCTTAATTTTCTTTGATTAGAAGGTCACTCAGGAGGAGCTTGGCAGACTCTTAAGGCATGTCTTTTGCAAAAAGAACTATCTGTAGAAACCTTGAAGACATGATTAGCCTATAGGACACTGCTCTCATTTTGAGTAAACAGTCTCATAGTCAAGCAGTTTTGTTTCTGGTTTGAGTATTTATAGGTGATCTGAAAATGTAGAGATACCGACTTTGTGCTGTTAATTTCTGCTCTCAGTTGATGGTCTCAGGAAATTTACCTGTTCATATTCTTTAGATCTAGTTTTTGTTATGAAAACAAAACATTATTAGAGAAAAAGTTCATCTAAGGTTAATTTAATTTCCTTTTTCTGCATTCCTCTTTTTCTTTCTTATTTGGACTAGCTTAATTCCATTCAGTTTTTAAATACTTGGTGTTCTAAAGAGTGATTTCTGGTTGACTATCAAACCTTTATTTATTCATCATCTCAGAAATCTTTGGAGGAAACCTTTTTAATGTTTATTGATATTAAATTCAGTTTGAATGTGCACAGGTGAAAATAGTAAAACATTTTAGTCCTAAAATGCCATTAATTATTATAGTTTTTTAATTTTTTTAAATGTTTTTAAAAAATTTTTAAAAATATTTTTAATTTATTTTTGAGAGACAGAGACAGCATGAGCAGGGGAGAGTCAGAGAGAGAGGGAGACACAGAATCCAAAGCAGGCTCCAGGCTCTGAGCTAGCTGTCAGCACAGAGCCCGACACGGGGCTCGAACCCACGAACCATGAGATCATGACCTGAGCCGAAGCCAGAGCTTTACCAACTGAGCCACCTAAGCGCCCCTAATGTTTATTTTTGAGAGATAGAGAGATTGAAAGAGAGACTGTGAGCGTGAGAGAGACACAGAATCTGAAGCAGGTTCCAGGCTCCAAGCTGTCAGCACAGAGCCCAAAGTGGGGCTTGGACTCAGGAAATGCAAGATCATGACCTGAGCTGAAGTCAGACACTTAACTGGCTGATCTACCCAGGGGCCCCAAAGCTATTTATTATTAATCCTTTTTGTCATTAACTTTGAAATTGACTACTGTACTTGTTACTTTGATTAAAATACTCATAAATTCATATCATATAGTTCATGTTTCTTAATCTGCCAGCTATGATTTACTTATTTAATGATCCTGAACTCTGTTTTTAGTCCACTGAGAATTACTTTGTATTTTGCTTTCTTTCAGTAAAGGCTTAGAGCTGAGCAATGAAAACGAGGATAAAAAGTTTTCTAGGGGTGCCTGGGTGGCTCAGTTGGTTAAGCAGTGAAGTGTCAGACTCTCTCAGGTCATGATTCCAGGGTCGTGAGATTGAGGCCCTGTTGGGCTCTGTGCTGAGTGTGGAATCCTCTTGGGATTTTCTTTCTCCCTCTCTCTCTGCCCCTCTCCTGCTCATGTGTGATTTTTCTCTCAAAATAATAGACTTAAAAAAAAAAAGATTTAGAAGTCTTCTGAAGTATAGTATATGACTTGAACATCTGGGTTTGAGTTGTTACCTTGATTTGCTGTTACCTGTCCCTTTTTTACAAATCCCTGGATTTTCTTCGAGGTTCTCAATAATTTTTGGTTTTTAGTAGTAGTCTTGGGGCGTCTGGGTAGCTCCGTCCGTTAAACATCTGACTTCAGCTCAGGTCATAATCTCATGGTTTCGTGAGTTTGAGCCCTGTGTTGGGCTCTGTGCTGATAGCTTGGAGCCTGGAGCCTGCTTCAGATTCTCTCTCTCTCTCTCTCTCTCTCTCTCTCTCTCTCTCTCTCTCTCTCTCTCTCTCTCTCTCTCTCTGCCCCTCCCTGGTGCTTGCTCTCTCACTCACTTGGTCTTGCTCTCTCGCATTCTCTCTCTTCCTCTCTCTCAAACACTAGAAGAATTTTAGAAGTAGTCTTAAGAAAAAGTGAGGGTGCTAGACTATCCAATGTTGGTATGGCAGCACTTATAAATTTATAGTTTTAACAGTGAAGCCTATGACATGTTGTAATTTGATAGCCTACCACAAATTTGAATAATTTTGTAGTTGATAAGGAGAAGTCAGTTACTTTTAGCTGTTGAAAAGACCTAGCCATCCATTAGCAGAAGTATGATAAATTCTTGGGTCTTCTTAAGAATGTTAGAGCAAAGAATAAGGAAAAATATACCAAAAAAGGAAGTTGTGGCAGAAATACAGACAGTAATAGCAACTGCCTAAAGGAAATTTCAAGAGATGTAGTAGATAAAAATAGAAACAAAACTAATCAGCGAAATAGTAGGAGAAAATTTTCCTCACCTGAAAAATCAAATCTTCTGATTAAAAGAACATTCTAATTACCAAGAAATTTAGGTGAAATAAGACTTTAGTCTCAACTTCTTTGTAATTTAAAAATTTTCAGTTTTCAGTTTTAAAATTAGATTTCAGGAGTAAAAAGAAAATTGTAACAGCTGCTAGGTGGGGGAAAATTGCCTAAAAAGAAAAAGAGTCTATTGGCATTGGATTTCTTAGTTTTAGAAAGCCGTGGAGCAGTTTACTCAAAATTCTGAGTTCCTAAATCTAGAATTTGATACCAGCTAAATGATTATTCATGTGTGAGGTCAAATTAAAGACATTTTCAGAAATTTAAGGATTTTGGGGAAATTTACCTTCCTTAAGTTCTTGAATATGTACTGAGAGAAATGAAATAGAAGTTAAAGAAGATGAGATTCATGAAACTAAATCTCTAAGACACCAGTGAAAATCACAGGATAACAGATGTGGGCTTTGAAAGCAGTTGGTACAAATTAGAGCAAGAAGCCAGAATTGTCTGTGAAGAGTCTTCAAGAAGAAAGAAAAGCCTAATTGTATAAATTGTGTGCTGGAACTTCTCTTTTTTTTTCTTCTTCTTGGAATTTCTTAAGGTAAAAGGCAAATCAAGAAAAAGACTGGGTATGTAGTGTGACATTATTGATAAACCACATTAAACTCTGGAGCAGCCATAAAATCTTGAATAATTGGTGCTGAAAGTTAAAGAAGACTCTTAAATATGTATTCTTTTGTAAAAATTCCATATTTGGGGGGGGTGTTGGGGATGGGGAGTGGTACAAAGCTTAAAGAAAAGTGCAACTAAGTGTTTAAATGCAACATAACATATGAACATGATCCCAAGGTTGTGGGATTGAGCCCTGTGTTGGGCTCTGTGCTGGAGTGTGGAGCCTGCTTGAGATTCTGTCTCCTTCTGGCCCCTGGCCCCCCCTCCAGGAAAACCTGGAGAATGTGATGTGTAATGAATGGGTTGGGATTAGCTTTGACTCCCAAATCTTGAAGAGCTTTGTCTTTTCAGTAAGATATGTTACCAGCCTTTGCAGTGTACACATAGGTTTAAAAAAAAAAAAAAACAAAGTATGTGGGGCTCCTGGGTGGATCAGTTGGTTAGGCTTCTGACTTTGGCTCAGGTCATGATCTCATAGCTCCTGAGTTTGAGCCCCACATCGGGCTCTGCACTAACAGCCCAGAACCTGCTTTGAATCCTCTGCCCCCCCGCCCCCACCTCTGCCCCTCCCCAACTCTCACCTTTTCTCTCTCTCAAAATTAAAAAGTATGACTTGGTTATTAATAACAGAAAATTTGAAGATGTGTTCTACTGATCTTTTAAATATATGCTTTTTCAGTAGCCAATTGTCTTTTTTAAATTAGAACCACAGTGTAGATAAACCAAAAAAGAGAAAAACAACAGCAATACAAACACCGTCAGTAGGAAAACCAGTATTGTATAAGCTGGAGAACGTCTCAGAAATCTGTAGTTTGATTTTTATTTCTTTGAGGTGAGAACATTCTTACTGTTCTCTTTTCTCCACACTTGACTGAAAATGCAAGTTGAAGAACAGCAGTGTTTAATATCTTTTAGCTTAATCTTCTGTATTAACTATTCAAATGGAACTAGCATAGAAAAGAAATTAGAAAGTATTTCAAGAAATACTGTCACTCAGTTTTGCCACTAAACTTTATAGCATTTGGCAACTTAAAGAAGTCTCAGAGTCTGTTTCCTCATCTTGAGTTTTCATCTCCAAGGTTTTCTCCAACAATTTACATGGCTTTTCTATGACAGATTTTTTTCTCTGAAGCTGTCAGCTCTGAAAACAATTTATAAAAAGAATTTTAAGATCATTTAAACTGTGCAGCTTATTTGGACATTTTAAAAAGTGTTTTATTTATTTTTGAGAGAGAGAGAGGGACAGTGTGAGCAGGGGAGGGTTAGAGAGAGAGGGAGACACAGAATCCAAAGTAGACTTCAGGCTCTGAGCTAGCTGTCAGCACAGAGCCCGACGTGGGTTCATGACCTGAGCCAAAGTTGAATGCTTAACAGCCTGATACACCCAGGTGCCCCTGGACATTTCTGGATGACATTCATTTGCCTCCGTGAGTTCTGGTATGGTGGATCATTTTGGGTCATATCTTTTATATAAGGTAGGAGGAAGTCTGTGGAACATACAGTATTCACATTTGAAAGGAACATTTTAGAAGAATACACAATTACCAGTATCAGTAATAAAAGAACTGAAATCATTACAGATCCTACAGATGTTAAAAGGATAGCAAGGGCATATTATGAAGAATTTTATGCCAATAAAGTTCTACACCTTAGATTAAGTGGAAAATTTTACTCCAAAACAAGTAACTAACACTTACACAAAAGAAGTAAAAAAATCTTGATAGTATTTTATCTATTAATGAAATTGAATTCTTATTTAAAAGTCTTTCCGCAAAGAGGGGTGCCTGGGTGGCTCAGTTGATTGAGCATCCAATTCTTGATTTCAGCTCAGGTCATGCTCCCAGGGTGGATCAAGCCCTCCATTGGGCTCTGTGCTGAGCATGGAGCCTGCTTAAGATTCATATTCATTCTCTCTCTCTCTCTCTCTCTCTCTCTCTCTCTCTCTCTCTCTCTCTCTCTCTCTCCCCCCCTCCCCCTCTCTCTCTCTCCCTCCCTCTCTCTCTCTCTCTCTCTCCCTCCTCCCTCCCCCTCTCCCTCTCTCCCTCTCCCCCTCTCCCCCTCCCCTCCTTTCCCTCCCACTCCCTTTTCTCTCCTCTGCTCGAGCATGCTCTGTCCTAAAATAAAAATCTTCCCAAAAAGAAAACTCCAAGCCAGATGGCCTTACTGGTAAATTCGGACAAACATTTAATGAAAAAAAGTCATAATCCAGATTTCTTCAGAAAATAAAAGCTAGCATTTATTACACTACTAGCAGTACCAAAAATATCACAGAAAGCTGTAGACCAAACCCCTCCTGAATGGACATGTAAAAATCTTTAAATATTTGTAAATTACATCCAGCAGTATTATGCAAAGGACAACAAAACATAACCAAGCGGAATTTATCCTCAATGTGATTTTAACTAAAAAACAATATAATTCACCATGTGGACAGAATAAGGGAAACATGATCTTAGCAATACAATCTTTGACAGAGTTCAATTGATAAATATGCTTAGCAAATTAGGAATAGAAGGTAACTAATTCAACTCTGATAAAGCACCTGTAAAACCAAGCAAGCAGCCTATAATTAACATCATACTGAATGATGAAAGACTGAATGCTTCCCACCTAAGATTGAGAAAAAAGCATAGTTTTTCACTCTGAACAAGTGTAGTCAAAATTATACTAGAAGTTCATGGGGCGCTTGGGTGGCGCAGTTGGTTAAGCATCTGACTTGACTTTGGCTCAGGTCATGATCTCATAGTTAGTGGGTTGCACTGACAATGCGAAGCCTGCTTGGGATTCTCTTTTCTCTTCTCTCTGTCTCTCTCAGAATACATACGTACATACTACTAGAAGTCCTAGTCAGTACATTAAGTCCAGAAAAAGAAATAAAATATATTCAGAATAGAAAAGTAGTAAAAAGTTGTCTTCATTTTTAGATGATGTCATTGTATATATAGCAAATCCTGAGTTACTAGAAATAAGTATATTTAGCAATATTGTATGATTTAAGAACAATGCAAAAATCAGTGGAAGTTTTACATAATCACAATGAATAATTGAACAGTGAAATTGACAAAAATACCATTTATAAAGAATAAAAATGTGATAATTCATGTTACAAATTTAATAACCAAATATATGTAAGATTTGTACACTTAACTATGAAAGCATTACTAAGAGAAATTACTAAAAAGACCTAAATAAATGGAGAGAGATAACCACGTCATAAAATGAAAGACTTGATACTGTTGAGGTATCAGTTCTACTCTGGTATATAGATTGGAGTCAACCCCTATCAAACTCTCAGGCTTTTTATAAAAATTAACCAAACTAATTGTTCCACATGGAAACGTATGGGTCTTAGAAAAGCCAGAACAGTTTTGAAAAAGAAAAAGTATGAGGACAGTGCTCTCTGATTTAAATATTTACTATAAAACATAAGACTGGTATTGGCATAAGATAGGCAAGTCTGTGAAACAGTAGAGGGTATATAAATCCATATAAATAAAATATATATTATATGTTCAACACAGAGCCCCTGGAGGACTTGATCCACCCTGGGAGCATGACCTGAGCTGAAACCAAGAGTTTGATGCTCAGTCAACTGAGCCAGGTGCCCCTCTTTGTGGGAAGATTTTTAAATAAGAATTCAATTTCAGGGGCGCCTGGGTGGCTCAGTTAGTTAAGCGTCTGGCTTCAGCTCTGGTCATGATCTCACGGTTTGTGGGTTCAAGCCCCGCGTCAGGCTCTGTGCTGACAGCTAGCTCAGAGCCTGGAGCCTGCTTCCGATTCTGTGTCTCCCTCTCTCTGACCCTCCCCTGCTCACGCTGTCTCTCTGTCTTTCAAAAATAAAAATAAAAATAAACATTTAAAAATTTTTTAAAAAAATTTAGTTTCATTAATAGATCTAATACCATTAAGATTTTTTACTTCTTTTGTGTCAGTGTTACTTATTTCTTTTGGATTAAAATTTTCCACTTGATCTAAGGTGTAGAACTTTATTGGCATAAAATTCTCCATAATATTCCGTTATTCTTTTAACAAATATATATGTAGTTTCACTGGTAAATATATGATTTGATTTTTTAAATTTTTAATTGAAATATAGTTGAAATACATAACACTGTGTAAATTTAAGTTGTACAAGTTGATTTGTGTAGTTGATTTTTTTTTTTACAAATTTGTCAAAGATACCATTTTAAGGGAGCCTTTTCAACAAAATATAACTATTTCTCTATGAAAAACATTTGCCTCACCCCTTATTCTTTATATAAAAAAATTACATGGATTATAGATTTAAACATAAAAGCTATAAACTATGGAACCTTGAGAAGAATATTTAAGAGAACATCTTCACTTTGAGTTTACTGAAAGATTTAGTACACATAAAACATTTAAAAAATGGGTTATATCAAAATTGAACATTTTTGCTCTTTAAAAGATCCCTATGAAAAGGTAGCTTACAAACTGAGAGAAAATACTTGAACTACCTATATGTGACAGAGGCCTTGTGTCAGTCATTATACAGAGAATTTCACAACTCTTTCAGACAACCCAGTTTTGTTTTTGTTTTTAATTTTTGAGAGAGCATGAATAGGGGAGGGACAAAGAGAGAGGGAGACAGAGAATTCAAAGAGGGCTCTGTGCTGACAGCAGAGAGCCACATGCCGAACTTGATTGCATGATTCTTGAGATCATGACCTGAGCTGAAGTCAGACGCTTAACCAAGTGAGTCACCAAAGCACCCCTAGACAACCCAGTTTTTAAAAGGTAAAATATTTGAACAATTACTTTTCAGATGAAGATAGATGAATTGACAATAATCACATGGAAAGGACGGTCAAGATCATTAATTCTGTGAAGTGCAGATTAAAACCATAATCACATTCTGCTTCCATCCACTAAAATGGCTCAACTTAAAAAGACTGACAGTACCATGTGTTGACAAGGATGTGGACCTCCTGGAGTTCTCATAGATTGATAGTGAGAATGTAAAATGGTACACTGTTCTGGAAAACCTTCTGACAGTTTTTGAAAGTTCAACGTGTAGCTTACTCTATGACCCTGAAAGTCCAGGAGAACATTTGTTTACGAAAAGACTTTATGAATATTCTTAGCCTCTTTATTTCTAATAATTCCAAACAGGAAACAACAGGTATGTCTAGTAACAGATGAATGCATAAAAAATTGTGTATATCCATACAGTGGGCTGACTACACTACTCTGCAATAAAAAGGAACAAGCTACTGACATATGAAACAGCTTGAATTAATGTGGAAGATTAGATGAGAAAAAGAAGATGAATAGAAGACTACACCTAATTGATCCCACTTCTGTGAAATTCTAGACACAATTAGTTCCAGAAAGCAGAACAGTGGTAACCTGCAGTTGGTGGTGGAGGACGTGATTGACTGCAGAGGCTTGGGAACATTTTGGAATGATGGAAATGTGCTTTTATCTTGATTGTAGTGATGCTTACGTACGTGTATACATTTGTCAAAACCGGTAGAACTATGTATTTAATGTACTTTTGGAATGTTAGTTATTTCTCAAAGTTGGCTTAAAATTTATTAGCATTTTACAACTTGATAATTATTTTGTTGGTGCTATCTAGCTTTTTATTTGACAATTTCATTTTTAAATTACATGAAAATTATAACCTAGAAACACCAAAAGTGCGCCTTGCCTCTTGTATTAGAAAATTATATCCCTACAATCTAGACCTTTTAAGTATATGTAGGTTTTTCATTTTTAAGAAAAGATGGCACAAATTTGTGTGACTTTGTGTTCATATTTCATAAAATACTTCTTCAGGTTTCTCATAATATTTGTAGTGTTCTTTCTTTGCTTTGTTCTATTGTCAAACTATACCTTGTAGAATATAAATATTAAACTGCTAGTCTATATATATATATAAGATGGGTAGAATTTGGGTGTTTTGTCCAACTGCTTATCTGGTACTATCTGTACTGCGCCCTCTGGTGGTATTTGCACCTTATTTGGGGTAACATGAAAATACACTCCTTATCTTTGTAGGAGATAAAAAAAACTTTAATAGAATTTGAAATTAAACTGTAAGTTGAGAAACCACCCATATCTTATATTGATAACACTATAATGCTTTATTCTTGTAGTAGTTTTTATAATAATTATTCAGTACATGTTTCTCCATAGGTTATTTTGTCATGTGTGATGGCTCTTTCCAGAATATTTCTAAGATCGAGATTCTGAGATTGGTTACTAGCGTAATCTTTCCTAATAGTTTTCATTCTATAATATAGTTCTAAATATTCTGCCATACAGAAGAGAAAATTCTTCTTGAAAATATCCTGTGTAGTTAGAAGAGGCTGGAATTCTAGAGGCTGGATATTATTTATGGAGCCAGAAATTAGGGAAATGCTCAAAATGGGGATTGTTAAAAGATCACACAGGAGCCAGTCTGAGGTGGTACCTAACTAAACAAAGCTGGAAAAATTTGACAAATAGTGACATTATTGAATTTTAATCTGTAGAATAAAATTATCCTGTGAATCTATGCTAATATGAGTAATTGAGTAAAGAAATAAATGGAGAAGGAACAGGTTTTGATTTTGTTCTTAAATAGGAACATTTCAATGTGAAGGAAAGAGGGGAAAAGAAAATAATTATTAAGCAAATACCATAGTGATTAAATCTTGCATACCAGAGCCACCTGTCTATGCTAAAATTAGTTTAGAATTTTAGGAAAAATAAGGTATTTGTATAGTCTCAAAGTATTGTTCCCCCTTACCTGATAAATTTTTAAAATATTTATTTTTTTAGAGAGTGGGAGCAAGTGCACGCATGTGCAGGTGGGGGAGGGGCAGAGAGGGAGACACAGAATTTGAAGCAGGCTCCAGGCTCTGAGCTGTCAGCACAGAGCCTGATGTGGGTCTCGAACTCCCAAACCATGAGATCATGGATGATCCACCATGAGCCACCCAGGTGCGCCCCCCTGATATTTTTTTAGTACAAAGGGAAAGAGTGTAGATTTATAGTGAAGAAATCCTACAGACACCATACCATCCTGGCCCAGTGATTAAAGTTAACATCACCAGCAAAAAGACATGTGCCGATAAGGACATATCATCATTTCTATGGTATTTTTGCCCCAAATTTCCAGATTTATCGTAGTCATAAGATAATATCAGCAAGCGCAAGCTGAGGGACATTTTACAGAATACTGGAGAATAAAAGTTTCAAGAAAGACAAGGGAAGAATTAAGAGCTGTCCTAAATTAGAGGAGACTAAGGAGAAATTAAAAAGTTGCAAAAAGAACAGTTTCCAAATATCTCTCAGCTAGCTTTGTCTAATGTTAATGTCTCACATAGTACAGTTAGCAAAATCAAGAAATTAACATTGGTACAAACTGTTAAACTGCACATTTTAGCAAAAAAAACGGTGACATCTGAAAAGTTGTTTTCCATAATTCTAAACAGGATCCTCCTACGTGTGGTTGTTTCTTTAAAATTATTATTACTGCAAGGATTTGAGAAGACTTGATTTATTTTGTTTTTGTTATTAGATGGTTAATAGAGTAACAGATAGTAAGTTATTTATTAATTGACTATTTAAAAGAATTTCCTCAAGGAGGAATAGCTTTTTTGTTGTTGACTATAGCAAGAATTGGCTGAAGTTTGCAGAAAGTTTATTATTGTTCTGCCTGTTTCTTTTTGTTTTCATTTTGAGAAATCTCAGAATCACCCAAAAGAGCTTCAAAGTTGTTTTACTTTTCACCCAACAGTGGAGTAGTAGTTTGGTGTATGTGTAGTAATAATAATAATGCTTTAGCAGTTGGAGACCTACATGTCTTATATACTATTTTGGAATCTCCTTTATTCCTTTTTTCTTTAAAAAAATTTTTTTTAATGTTTATTTTTGAGAGAGAGTGAGAGTATGAGCTGGGGAAGCCAGAGAGAGAGGGAGACAGAATCCAAAGAAGGCTTCAGGCTCTGAGCTGTCTGCCCAGAGCCTGAAACAGGCAAAAACTCAAGAACTGTGAGATCATGACATGAGCCAAAATTGGATGCTTAACCAAATGAACCACCCAGGTGCCCCATTCCGTTTTTCTAAATGAGAAAAAAAAATATGAAGGGAGATGGTTGTGTTTCTTCATATGAGGGAGTAATGAATGAATATGCAACCTTCTGTCTCTTAGTATTATATTACTCTAGTATTAATATGTCCAGTTGACAGTTTTTATTAAAAGTTACTCTAGCTTTCTTTAGTAAATGGTATTGGGACTGGACAGCAACATGCAAAAGAATGAAACTAGATCACTTTCTTACACCATACACAAAAATGAATTCAAAATGGGTTAAAGGCCTAAATGTGAGGCCTGAAATCATAGACATCCTAGAAGAGAGCACACAGGCAGTAATTTTTCTGACATTGATCATGGTAACATTTTTATATACATGTCTCCCAAAGGAAGGGAAATAAAAGCAAAAAGAAACTAAAATAAAAATCTTGGGCATAGTGAGGGAAACAAAACTAAAAAGCAGCCTACTGAATTGGAAAAGATATTTGCAAAGGACATATCTGAAAAAGGGCTAGTATCCAAAATACATAAAGAACGGATACAGCTCAGCACTCTCCAAAAGAACAAATAATCCAATTAAAAATGGGCAGAAGATATGAACAGACATTTCTCCAAAGGACATCCAGATAGCCAAGAGATACATGAAAAGATGGTCAACATCGCTCATCATCAAGAAAATACAAATCAAAACTACAATGAGCTGTCTCCTTGCACCTGCCAGAATGGCTTAAACACACACACACACAAGAAACAAGTATTCATGGGGATGTGGTGGAGGAACAGGAACCCTTTTGTACTGTTAGGGGGAATGCAAACTGGTGCAGGCAATGTGAAAAAACAGGCCTTTCCTTAAAAGATTAAAAATAGACCTACCTTACAAGCCAGTAATTGAAGGGTATCAATCCCCAAAATACAAAAATACCAATTGAAAGGGATATATGCATCCCTCTGTTTATAGCAGTATTATTTACAGTAGCTAAATTATGGAAGGAGTCCTGAGTGTCCATTGATAGATGACTGGATAAAGAAGATGATGTGTATATACAAAGGAATACTGTTGGCCATAAAAAAAAAAAAAGAAACCTTGCCTTTTACACAACATAGACGGAGCTGGACTATAATGCTAAAAGAACTAAGTCCGTGAGAGAAAGACATACCATATGATTTCACTTATATGTGGAATTTAAGAAACAAATGAGCGAAGGGAAAAAATGACAGAGACCAAGAAACAGATTCTTCTCAACTGTAGAGAACCAGGGAGAATGTAGGTGGACCTGGGTGAAATAAATGATGGAGACTAAGAAGGGCACCTGTCTGTGAGGAGCACTGGGTGATGTATGGAATTGTTGAATCACTGTATTGTACATCTGGAACTAATTTACCACTACGTACTATATTGGAATTAAAATAGAAACTTAAAAAATACCTCCATGCAAAAAATAACAGTAAAATTTACTGTAGCAAAATGAGCTCTCTAAAAGCAAATTCTTAAATTATTTTATGTGTTAATGAGATTCTTGAAATTACTTGTTAAAATGAGTATCTAGATTTCACCTTTATCCCTGAGTATAGTTAGGGTCCATTGATCTTAGGTAAGGTCTCAACAGTTTAATTGGGTGTTTTCTGTGTATAAGCAATCCACCAATTCCTTATTAATAACTTTGTATTTCATAACTCAGACAAAATCCAGCTTTTTAATGTCTTTGTTAATATTAGAGAATGATGCATATGACTTTATTATAAGATTCTATATTTTAGTGCTTTGTAATAAATTGAATATGTAGGCGTTTTCAACTATTAAACATGATAGTCCTTCCAAAGATACCCTTAGAAAAAGTAGAAAAATAACGAGTTTTAACTTGGCAAAACATAATGAAAAAGAGTATCTCTGAGTCACAAGATGAGTCAAGAGGGTGAGGTTTGTTTTTTTTCCCTTTGTCCATCTGTTTTAAGGGAGTAGGAAAAGTCTTTGATCAAAGTTGGTACCAAAAGTTGGAATTTATTCTTTAGTATTTAACTTGTACCAAGTGCAGATCTGAAACATCTAATGGTACTACCAAGATGAATTTAATCTACTTCAGAGATCTCTGCCTAAGTTGTAGGAGATTGGTGTATGCTGATATTTCAAGAATTGAGACTCGGTTTCATACTTTAACGTACATTTAATTCTGCCAACACATCTGGTCTACAGTGCTGGCAAGTGGAAGTGCTGAATAACTGCTTCTCTGGTGACGGTAATGACCAAATAAGTCACTTTGTTCCATACCCTAAAATTACTATTTTTACTGATTGTTGTTGAAAGCTAGTTTTCTTAGATTTTGGCTTTAAATGATATTTATGGCATTGCCTTCCATGTTAACTATTTAATACTGGAGTTATTTAATATAGATTCCTCCAGTTGTTTGGCTAGCCTCAAAGTACTGAGTAATCTAGTCTGTGTTTTACTTACCATTGTAATCCAGGCAGGAAGGAAGGGACAGAAAGGAGGAAATAAATGGGTGGTTGGTGAATAGATATTGTCTTCTTTCTAATTACACTGGCTTCTTAAAGAATCTCAAGGTGAGTTTTGGCTCTGTGGGGTACATAAAAATGGTGGTGAATAGAAGATTAGAATAGATAGAGGTCATTCTCTCCATGTTTTGCCTCTGAGGCTTTTTAAAAAGCCATTTGTCACTGGTACTTCACTTTGCCTTTGAGGAAAGTTGTACCTACTCATCCAGAATAAGCATCAACTATTTTGTAATATTTCATAAGTTATTTAAAGCAAAAGACAGAAAATTGATTTTTAAATGTTGCTTTAAGGGCTTGTGCCAGAGAATGAGTTAATGATACTTGTAACTACAGGATATACAGTTAATTCCCCCCACATTTGAAAGATTTTTTTAATGTTCATTTTTGAGAGAGTGAGCAAGTGGGGGGAGGGACAGAAAGAGAAGGGGGAGCAAGAACCCCAAGCAGGCTCCATGTTGTCAGTGCTGAGCCTGGCGCAGGGCTTGAACTC
Source organism: Suricata suricatta (assembly GCF_006229205.1). Lineage (NCBI taxonomy): Eukaryota > Metazoa > Chordata > Mammalia > Carnivora > Herpestidae > Suricata > Suricata suricatta. The sequence goes on along the minus strand of NC_043703.1, from coordinate 112,165,439 downwards.
ACAAACCACGAGATTGTGACCTGAGCTGAGATGAAGAGTCAGATGCTTAAATGACTGAGCCACGCAGGTGCCCCAGTCTCCCCCTTTTTAAATCAAGAAATTGGTAGGGGGTCTCATAAATGGAGAGTTCAGGGAAGGACATTCCAGCAGAGGACATATAAGGAAATGGAAGCATGAACTTTATGCTATAGAAGAATTGTGCCAAGAGTATTGTAGTTAAAGATGGGTAAGAGAAGGATGGAAATTTAAATTGAGGCTAAATATTGTCAAGGGCTTTAGACTTTGTATCCTGAGTGCATTAGAAAGCCACTACAAATGTTTAAGCATGAGAGCTAGCAATTTGGCTGAATGTGACTTTTAGAAAGATTGATGTTGGCAGTGTAAAGAAGTATATTTCTGATTCATCTTTATTCTTAATATTCCTTGTTCATTTGTCAAGACCAGAATGCTGTATTCTGAATTAGTGGGGTTTTCCAGGTAAGTGAAGCATAATCCTTCACCTCACTTTCAGTTTCAGAATGTGACTTTAATAAACTTATTCATGTTCCAGTGTTAGTAAATGGAATCTAACAGTTTCCATAAGTATTATGGTGCTGCATTCTGCCTTTGCTCTTTCCCATTAATGATAACATTCTAGAGTTATTGTAAGTGAGATGCTGTTTGGGGACGTGTTGTCTTTCCTTTTCCACTTACAGTGTACTTTAGTCATCCATTACGTTCAGTTTCCTCATCACCTTTTCTGGTTTGTGGTTGTAAAGAAAGGGAAAACTAAAGAGTACTAGAAAAAAATAGTTAACTCATCCTTGGTATGTATGGAGAGGAGAGTATCAGCAAAAACGATAAACTTGGAGAAACTGTTCTGAAAGATCTGCTGATTGGTGTCCGGTAGGTTGAGTTTTATTTTAAATTCTGGTGGCATTTTGATGAGTAAGTCTTAAATCTGAAACACTCATTTAAAATGTTTATTGAGCACCTTTTATGTGCAGTGTATAGAACACCAATGAAAGGTCATGGATTTTGGTATGAGGTGGGAAAGACATGTAAGTAAATGAAAAGCATTTAAGGGACTTAAGATTTACTAAAATTTTTCCTCCCAAGAGTAAGGATGTCCAATTTCATTGCGGAAAATTACAAAATAAGGCTTATTTGAACAGTTGCTTTTATCATCTGTTCATTAAGGAATAAAAGGGATAAAAAGGCTCTTTGCAGTTGATGTGTTCATGAGGTGTGTTTCAATTTTGAATGGATTATTGTAAATATGTATACATGTGTGTTTTGCTATTTGAAGCAATGTTGAGTTGAATCATTAACATAAAGGCATTTGTTACCATAAAAATGTATGTATTCTTGAAAACCTCAAATGCTGCAAAATCAAATGTTGGGAAAGTATGGTTTGGGTAGACTTAAGTATGCAGCTTTGTAACAGAGTACTTAGAAGAACAGTATACTGATCTTAAATGTAACAGAGTACTTAGAAAAACAATAATGGTCTTAAAAATTTTAGCATAAGAAGCTACCCCTGACTTTTGTATTAAGCACGGTAGCTATTCATTTATTAGCCTTACACTAGGACTCCAGCTTCCTCCTAATTTGGACCTTCCTCCAGGTCCTAGAGGGCAACTGCTTCAGCAGAAAGTAATTTTGCAAAAATTAAATAATGAGTCACAGTGCAGTCCCTTTGTTAATTGTTTTCGGAGGCTTGGTGATGGGGAGAGGTGGGGAGATGAGGAATTACCCTTGTAGCTGGTTCATTTGTACCCTTCTCACCAGGTAACAGTGTTGGAAAGACTTGAAGTTCCTGAAGCCATTAAACTTGCTGCTGTTTGCTCTAAAGGACAGCATTTCTTTTCACCCTTTTTCTTAAGATTTTATTTTATTAACACTCTTTCTTTAATTTGAGAAAACTTGGCCCTTTTACCTTAAGAACCAACTAGGAAAAATCCCTATGAACCAGTGACATTTCTGTGCTCTGTTGACTCACAACCAGCTCTTAGGACTCCCTTTACCAGCTTCGTATGAACTGCTTCATATTAGAACAGCATCTGGTAGCTAGTTGTACTGTCTGTACTTCAGTAGTGCAGATAATGATAGTTTTTCTTTCACTTTAACGATATTTTTACATTTAAAAAATCTTTAAGGTTCTTATGAGAATGACATATATTTGAACTTTCAAAAAGTTTGCTGTCTCTAATACTGTAGGCCATAATACATGTACAGCCATGGGCAGCATAACATTGTCTTTTCAGTGGGAGCCTGGGTGGCTCAGTTGGTTAAGTGACCGACTTAAGCACAGGTCATGATTTCACAGTTCATGGATTCAAGCCCCTTGTCAAGCTCTGTGCTGACAGCTCGGAGCCTGGAGCCTGTTTCAGATTCTGCGTCTCCCTCTCTCCTTGGCCCTCCCCTGCTGGCGCTCTGTCTGTCCTAAAAATAAATAAGCTTAAAAAAATAATAAAGTAAAATGCCTTTTCGGAAGTTATGTTTAATATATTTGTATTATTTTTGTTAACAGTGATTAAAATTATTTGTATGAATTAGTCTTATTTCTTAAAGGAATAAGTTATATTTCTTTAAGACCCTGAAAAGTGAATTTTGTTAGCTGTTGTTCTTCTGGACATAAAAGCTGTATTTTATTTGCTCATGCTTGCTTAGAATATCTCTGGAAGAATATTCAAGAAACTGGCAACATTGCTTCTAAGGAGGGGAATTGAATGTCTACAGGGTGGGATCTGAGGGAGGCTTTGAATTTTGAACCATGCGCAAACCATGAACTGTTAGAAATAAACTTTAAAAGAATAAGTGAAAGATGCTTTGGTAGAGAACAGAGATTGACTTAGCCTGCCTAGTAGGAGTCACCTGACTCCATGATCAGCTTAGCGTTGCAATCCTATAATATCTTGGTGCAGTATACAGTTGGTTGTATAGTTATGGCAGGCGCAGGCAAACAAGGTAACCAAATAAAAATATTATGTACTTTTTCTGTTATAAACAATTATTAACCAATGGAATATGTAACTTTTAATTAAACTAGAAATTAAACTTTGATTAACTGCTGGGTTTTTTCCATATGATTTTCATAAAATCATTTTGTAAATCTTGCCACCTCTTTTGGTTTGTTTTTAGTTGATGCTGATGAAATTAAAAGGCTAGGAAAGAGATTTAAGAAGCTCGATTTGGACAATTCTGGTTCTTTGAGTGTGGAAGAGTTCATGTCTCTGCCTGAGTTACAACAGAATCCTTTAGTACAGCGAGTAATAGATATATTTGACACAGATGGGAATGGAGAAGTAGACTTTAAAGGTAAGAAAGCAGTTCTTAAAGTTCTATATATGAAAATGTCTGCATATTTAGTTTTTTTAAGATGTGTTTCTTGATGGTCTTATAATATTTAAATTCTTGAAATCTGTGGTATATGAACCTTAATGAACTAAAAAGTAAGATCTTTTACTGTTTGGTTCATAAATGATCAGACTGTCCTTTAAGCTAAAAAAAAATGAGATTTAGTACTTCCTTTGCTTTTGGAAAGTTAGTCTCATTTGGGGAAACACAATATTAGAATTGCATTTTTAGAAACTTTATTTAAAGAATGAGACTTACTACTAAGCAATAAAAATTAAACCATACTAATAAGGATACGAGGATTTTACACAGTATTTTAATCTAGATTTTTACATAAAACAACAGTGTTTTTGCTCATATTACCATGGTACATAGTTTTGTATTTGATTCTATACTTTGTCATCCACAGGCTTTGTTATTTTAGTTCCAGGAACTGAATTTTAAGTGAAGGAGGATCTAAAACTGACTTTATGATAGACTTAATGTTAAACAGACAGTGAAGAAATGATTATTTTCCTGAGACTTCCAACACTTCATTTAAATGAGTCTGAATTTTGGGATCAGAAATTCAAAATTATTTTTGTTCTGGCAAAACGGTTGGCGTGCCTGTTAGCTCAGTTAGAAGAGCATGAGACTTTGATCATGAGGTCATGAGTTCAAGTCCCACTTTGGGTGGAGATTACTTAAATGGAAAAAAACAAAATAATGTATAATCTTTTAAAATATATATTTTTAAAGATTTTGTGGGTTTTTAAAAAATACTTTTATTTTATGTTTAAATGTTTATTTTTGAGAGAAAGAAGGTGAGCAGGAGAGGTGCAGAGAGAGAGAGGTGGACAGAGGATCCTAGGGAGGCTCTGCAGCTGACAGTAGAGAGCCTGATGTGAGGCTCAAACTCCTGAACCAGGAGATCTTGACCTGAGCTGCAGTTGGACACTCAACCAAACTGAGCCCCCCAGGTGCCCCAGGATCTTGTTTTTAAGTAATCTCCACATCTACTGTGGGGCTCCAACTTACAACTTTAAGACCAAGAGTCACATACTCTACCTACTGCGCCAGCCAGATGCCACTATGATTTTTTTTTAAAAGCAGCTCTTATAAGTTACAGTCCAAAAAGAAAGTTGAAAACTTAAAGAATGTGCTCTTTAGTGGTAAGCTCTGTGTTACTTTATAATTATTGCTCAAGTTGATTTGGCCTTAGAGAACTAAAAGTGTATATTAAAAAAAAATACATAGAACCTTGTTGATGTTTCAAATTTGGCACTTTCAGTTTAAAACACTGCTTAGTAATATTTGGCAGCAAAAAAAAATCCTTTTATGTAAAAAAATAGAAACTTCTGATTTGTAAACATTTTCTTTTCTTACTCAGAATTCATTGAGGGAGTCTCTCAGTTCAGTGTCAAAGGAGATAAGGAACAGAAGTTGAGGTGTAAGTATTTTTCTTCACTGAATTCATTCTTCCTCTTACACCGCTACTATCCCATACCACATTATAAACTTAAAAAAATATTCGAAAATATTACTTTTTCTAGATCCTTAGTATATGTAACAGAAGTTGTATGTTCTGGAGAAAAGCCTTTTAGGATATTTGCAACTAGTATTTTGTAACAATATCATTGTTGCTTTTTAGTTGTATAGAAAGAAAAGAATTTATTTCTGGGGTAGAAGCTATATAAACTGTGTGTCTTGGATAAGAGATTTTTTGATGAACTGGGAAGAAATGTTTTAATGCCATTAGGTGAACTTAGTTTATATACATATTTAGCTAGAAGTCCACTCTTTTGGTTTCTGTAGGCAGCCTCTACCACAGTGAACATCTGTACCTTTTTAAGTTATTCAGCTCTTAATTAGACATTTTATTCAGTAACAGTTGTCTGAGGCACAGGGCATATGCAAACATCCTTTGTAAATGAACTCTTAATATAAATCAGAATAGTAATAATAGCAGTTGAGCTTTTGCTGTGTTTCAGTCACTGTTCTAAGCAACTTTCTACATGAATTATGTGCCATCATAAGGTACTCAGTAAAGAACCTGGGAAGTTGGAACTGATATTAGTCCCAATTTTATGTGCAGAAACTAAAGCTTAGCAAGGTTGACTAATTTTCCTTTAGGTACACTAATTGGCCTGAGCACTCTTGACTCCAGAGCCCGTACTGTAACAACTGCGTAACTGCACCTAGAGGCAGGCTCAGATGTGAGAAGGGGCCGCCATCGTAGTTACTACTCTAGACTAGATAATTTGGCAGCTCACTGTTTTCTTCCTCATTGAAAGTATTTTCTTGTGATTGCCTTATAATTGCCATTGATTTTCCTTGCTCTTTTTTAGTTGCTTTCCGTATCTATGACATGGATAAAGATGGCTATATTTCCAATGGGGAACTCTTCCAGGTGCTGAAGATGATGGTGGGGAACAATCTGAAAGATACACAGTTACAGCAAATTGTAGACAAAACCATAATAAATGCAGATAAGGATGGAGATGGAAGAATATCCTTCGAAGAATTCTGTGCTGTGAGTAGAAAAGTGCTGGTTCTTCAAAAGTTAGGTTTTAAAAGCATTTATAAAACTGTTTAATAGAGAGTTCCTTATATTTATTTGCCTTAGAAATTCATACACAGTATTTGATTTTCCTAATTGCCCATATTCAAAGTTTTGAAATCTTCTTTGTGGTAATTGTTAATAACAATAATAACCATTATTATTCTCAAGAATTCCTGGGCTCAGAGATTATCTGGTAATACACCACAAGAATGGTACTAGTGATTTTTACTTATTGTTGGTAGTTCCCCAAATTACAACCAGTGTGTATTGTTTAGGTTTATTCAAAAATAAATGTTTGAGAACACTTGTGGAGGGTAGGTGTTCATGAGGTTTCAGCTAGGAATCCAGAAGTTTGGCTTCATGAGGACAACAGAAGGGGAGTGCCTGTGCATGTTACTAGTTAAGACTCCTCAGCTAGGCAGTATACATGGTGATTCCTTCCTGTCCCCTCTCCCAAGCCACTGACGGCTAGTTCTTGTGCTCTGGGCCGGGGGCTGAGCAGAGGCAGGGACTGCAGTTACGGGGAGCCCTGGGAACACTAACTCTAAGCGGAAACTGGGGCAGCAGCTTAGCTTCTAGTTGACGGCCGCTCCTCAGTAGATCCAGGGATGTGCCGCCTCAGCGCTTCCAAACTGGAACACAACCACTCCGCTTCTTTCTCTGCTTTGCCCCCAAAGCAGAGATACCAGCCTTTTGATCTATTAAAAGGGGTTTTAATTGCAAGCTAGAAAGACCCAGAGAATCCAGAGAGGCAAAGATAACAAAAAAGTTTTAAAGTTTTTCAGTTATGATGATGCTTCTCTGGGAAGATTTCCTTCCTCCTTTTTCATTTTTTATTTGGACCATACAAGGAAAAACTGATGACTCTGGTTGTGTGTCAGTAAGGACTAGTTACTGTGGCATTTAAGCAGAAACTCACATTATCTTTAAAATATCTTCCTTCATTTCAAGGGAATATTGTATGCATGTTGTATCAGAAAGTAGGGTGATGCTCTGATTTAAACAGACGTGGTCTTTTTGGAAGAAATTTAGGCTTAAGACTTGAGACTTTGTTGTCTGGTGGAACTGCTGCAAGGATTTGTTACTCCTGTTTCTTCTTTACCAAAGATCATGTAAAGACTTCCGTGGAACGTTGTCAGATTGTGACAAGAGTCCAGGCTGGTAATGGCAGCATAGCCAGTTTTTGAAAGGAAAGAAAAATTCAGGGGTGTCTGGGTGGTTCAGTCAGTTGAGCATCTGTCTTGATTTCAGCTCAGGTCATGATCTCAGTTTGTGAGATGGAGCCCCGTGTTGGGCTCTGCACGGCTCTGTTAGTGCAGAGCCTGCTTGGGACCCCCCCCCCCAACTCCTCCCCTGCTCACGCCTGCACTCTGTCAAAATAAGTAAACATAAAAAAAAAAAATCCTAAGCATTGAGGGAACAAAGCAAAAATGGAAAACTTGCTAGCAGTGATGTGAGATGTATATAGATGAAGATTCCATTTATATTTAGTAAACATAAAATACAAGTTACACACTGAAGACATAAACTATCTTTGAATATATTTCCAGTATTTGATAAATTGCTTTTGTATTTTTGAGGAGTGTAGCTTGGGGATGCAGAAAAATTTTTGTGTTTTAAACCCAACTTCTCTGAACATTGATCAAGTCCATAACTTTGGCTTCATTGAGTCCTTTTTATTCTGATTCCTCAAGCTATAGCAGTAAAAAGAGATGGTAAGTTACTTTAAAACATCATATGCTTGTCTCCCTCCTTTAAAAATTTCAGAATACTTAAACATACAAAGATAAAACTGTAGTGACAGGGTTAAAGTTGGCAGGCTGAACCGAACACTTTTACAGCTGACCCATGAAAAACATGGGTTTGAACTGCACATGCCCACTTATATGCAGTTTTCTGTTCAGTGAAGTATTGCACATGCCTTTTAGGATTTTAATTTTTTTCTATTTTATTATACAAAATAGTGTTGACTTATTCGTGAGGCTTCTGGTTAATGGTGGGCTATTAGTTATTTTGAGATAGCCAAAAGTTATATGTGGATTTTTAAAAAAATTTATTATTGAGATAGAAACAGAGCACGAATGGGGGAGGGGCAGAGAGAGAGACACAGAATCTGAAGCAGACTCCAGGCCCTGAGCCGTCAGCACAGAGTCCCATGTGGGGCTCGAACCCATGAACCGCGAGAGCATGACCTGGGCTGAAGTCAGATGCTTAACCGACTGAGCCCCCCAGGTGCTATTGCATAGCAGGTTGGTATCCCCAGCCCCTGTTGTTGTTCAAGGGTCACATTATTTTTGCTTCATCTCCAAACTCCAGTGAAAATAAATGGATTAAAATGTAAAGGTTAAGAACCCACAGGGCGAAGAGAATAGTAGGGAACATAGCAACTAGATTTGACAACTTAAAACTCTGTAAATTGACTTAATAGGCAGGGAAAAAAGTTCTGAGCTATCAGCTTGTAAAGCTTAGAGGCAATTTGGTGTATAATGCAGAATCCCTGAAAGGTTCAGAAATTGGTAGCATGGGTGAAAGTGGGGATAAAGGTGAGACTAAAAACAATTGCTTAAAGTCCGTTTAAAAAGCATTCAGAACACAAGATCTCCCTTCCTACTCCATTCAGACTCTCCTGCACTGTAGTGAGAGATTGGAGAGGGTGAAGTAGAATCTTCAATCTGGAAAACATGAGGCATAGATGGGGGTGGTGGAAGATAAGCATATTTGCATTTTGATAATTCTAGAATGAAAAAAATCTGTCATTTTCAGGGACAAAATATACTGAATCCTTAAAACAAAAATTGGATAATAAAGTTCTTGGAAAGTTAAATTCAGAGATCCGTTCTAGGAAGTCTAACACCTGAATGTTAGGGTTTCCAGAGAAAAAATGGAGGGATGGAAGTCCTCAAAAATGAATCAAAAAGTAATGAACCAAAAATGGTTCCCTGACTGAAAGGATTATTGAGTACCCAGCGTAGTATATAAAAATACTCTGGACCTATTCACAGTGTCATGAAATTTAAAACAGGGGAAACAGGATTCTTCAAACGTCCTCAGACTTGGGGGTAGAGGAGTCGGGGGAACAGGTTTTATATACAAAGACTCAAGAATCATAATGGCAGCAAACTTCTAGGCAGCAAAGTGTTCAGAAGCTAGAAAACAATGGAGCATTGCCTTTGCAGTTCTGAGGGACAGTTATTTCCAAACTAGAATTCTCTACAAACTCAAACTAAATGAAAGAATGAAGACATTTTCTGGTTTGCAAGGCTTCCCTTTTTTGGAAACTATTGGACAATGTGCTCCTGCTGTAACAAGGTTTTAAGTCAGAAAAGATAATGTGGGGTCCAGGAGGCAGATGGTCCAACGAGAGAGCAGGAAATCGCTGGGAGGATGAAGAAAGATGACAGGCCTGCATTGCAGCAGCTTGGAAGGCTCTGGCCGGGATGTGAAGAGAAGAACATTGATAGAATTACATAATATATTTGAATGTATTTAGAACCACATTTTGGGATCGAATTAGTGAAATACATAGAATACCTACTTAGCAAAGGAAAAAAGCAGATATTAATAACTATAGCAAAATAAACGTGCAGTATGCAGTTCCTTTTTGCTGTAAATAGTTTATGTAATCATAATTAAAATGCTGAATTTCTTCAAATCACAAAGATGTAACTTGGAAGTATATGGGTAGGAGATAGATGGGAGGAAGAGTGAAGTGTTTCTCTTGTATGGTGGGAAGTCAGTGGATACATGCCTGCAACTCTAAATTCTGAGAGAAGGCATTGCAGGATTGTTAGATGATTATCTCTGTGTAAAAGGAAACAGAATGAAGCAGGGGCAGCAAACTGCTGTTTTTATATCAGAAGTTGTAGAACTAATTGGCTACTTAAGCTTTTTTTTGACATAAAAATTTTAAGTTTAATTTAAAAATAATAGATAGTTATAAACATGGATCACTTTCAAAAACCTGTTGGGCGAAACAAGCCAGACATGTAAGAAATTGCATTTTTCTTATTTAAGAAATCGCATTTTAAAATGCACAAAAACAAACCAAACTAATCCGTGTTGTTAAAGTCACAGTAGTGGCTACTTGTGTGTGTGGTAGGGCAGGAGGGAGATGGCTGGTGTTGGAAGGGGGCCGCAGAAGACTCCAGGAAATGGTCTTGGTGCTAGTTACTTGGGTGTTTTCGCTGGAAAAATTCATCAAGTTGTGAACATTACTTACATACTTTCCTTATGTAAGTTATACTTTAATAATACAGATAATTACACTTTTTCACTGAGATTTCTGTAACAATTCTACATGTATTGAAGCCCATGAGAAAATAATGTGCATAAGATTTTGTTTGGTATTTTCTTAATACCTTCTAGAATGGACTGACAAGCCCCTAGTTGGTTTTGAGGATAATTTTTATCCTTACGTCTGGCTATTATTTAATATTAAACTACCTTTGTAGGGGTTAGCAAACCAGAATGGGTCAAATCCTTCACATGGCCTGTATTCTATGTCTTTGAGCTTAGTACAGTTTTTTTTACATTTGTAAAGTATTAAAGTAGGAGAAGAAAATGCAAGAGTAGGGGCGCCTGGGTGGCTCAGTCAGTTGGGGATCTGAATTTGGCTCAGGTCATGGTCTACTGGTCTGTGGGTTCGAGCCCCACGTTGGGCTCTGTGCTGACAGCTCAGAGCTTAGAGCCCACTTCCGATTGTGTGTCTCCCTCTGTCCCTCTGCCCACCCCCTCACTGTGCTTTGTCTCTGTCTCAAAAATAAATGATAAAAAATATTAAAAAAGAAAATGTAAATTATATGTGGCCTACAAAGCCTAAAACACTTCCTGTCTGGCTTTAAGTTTGCCAAACGTTAACACACAAGAAAAATGTGTGTTATCCAGAGAGAAAGCAGCCCTTACCAACAGGCAATACAGGTTTAAAAAACAAAACAAAACAACCCAAACCCCACAAGCCAGCTTCTGAAAATGGTAATGGTTGTATGTTGTTGTTTTTTAGTTGTAGGGTTTTTTTTTTCTTTTTTGAGAGTGACAGAGTGTGCGTGGGGGAGGGGCAGAGAAGAGAGACACAATCTGAAGCAGGCTCCAGGTTCTGAGCCACAGGACTGATGTGGGGCATGAACTAATACCATGACCTGAGCCAGATTCAGGCACTTAACCAACTGTGCCACCCAGGTGTCTCTTAAATTGTAGTTTGGTTAAGGTGGTTAGACCAGTAAAAAGGAGTTTTCAAACATGGTTAAGTTTGATTTGTTCCTGTCTGTTGCAGGTTGTAGGTGGCCTAGATATCCACAAAAAGATGGTGGTAGATGTGTGACTCTTTTTCTAAAGAGTACCACCCAACACTTTTGCTTTCTTCTCCATCTCTGAAGATCTGCTCAAGACGTCCAGCAATGCTCTCTGTGTATTTAAATGGAAGTATTTTTCTCTGTGAAGCCACTTTTTCCAACACGAGCCTCATGAAGCCAACTAAGTGTTATTGAACTTATTCTCTCAATAACTCCGTGTAGCACTTTAAAGTCTGAAGGACAGCAACATGAAAAGAGCATATCAATGTGGTGAAGAAAGGGAAGGGGTTGGCTTTTTAATTTATTTTTCTTCATCTTTTATAACAAGAAAGTATCTATATATACATATGTAAATATTTATATATAGATATATGTAGCTTTCTATATGTGTAGTAGGTTGGCTTTAATTTAATATACTTGATTCAGAAACAAAACGATAGAGTACAAAAGTGCCAAGCAGAACATAAAACACCCTTACTTTTATTTCACACAGTTTTATATATAGATAGGAAATTGTACAATTCGAGCCGGGTGTTAGGCCAGCTATTTTCCTTTTCCTGTGCTTTCTCCTTTGAGAGATTGACAAAGCATTTGTTAACGTCCTATTACTTCCCTTAACTACATTTTTGTAACAGGAGTCTGTAATTTTATTTATACCTATGGGTAGATTTTCAGGGACTAGGCCTCGTTGCTGAGCAGCTCTTACTCCGTTTCTGCGTGAGGAGAAAGTACAGCGCAGTGCCGCTGCCAAGAGCCCTTCTTAGGTTCCTGTGGGAGCCACACCAAGCTCATGGCGGCCTCATGGCTACACTTCTGAACTGGGAGCCATTTTCATTTATTAAATGTCCCTGAGTTAAATGTAAGTTACCAGTTGTTGGAAAGGCCGGAAGCTGTCTGAGGCAGTCATGATTTATCTTAGACATTACTTACTGAATACCTGAAGTAATGATGGAACTACTTAGGATAGCCATTCATTTGTCTCATTACATGGGTAAAAAGTTTGTCATTAAACTTGTTTGAACCAAAAATTTCCGTTTCAGAAGACTTGCAGCTAACCTAAAAACTGATGATATTTAATGTGTATGTACATATCTAGACACCCACATACATTTGTGATTTAAATGGAAGAAGTTTTACTAATCTTACTAATCAGTAGAACACAGAAGAGCAAAATTTTATCCAAATTTATCTCTCTCATATTTCTTTACCACAGGGTATAGAGTGTGCATGATGGTTTTCTTTCTTGATTTGCCCATATTTGTAATGGATGATAACTGAATAAACGTGTGATATAAAAGTAGTGTATCATGTTCCACCACTTGATATTATCCCTTCCCTTTTCTGCAAAGGTACTATTGGCTGGAAGAAAACATTTTGGTTAACTTTCTAGGAAAGTAGGCTTCCCCTGTATTGTTTTTCTAGAAAACCGGTTTCATAGTCATGAGTGGAAGAGGGCAGGTGGAATCAAAATGAGTGAATCTTCAGTCGGGCACGCCTGCCTGCCATCGCTGTTCCTTCAGCTGAGTGCTGCACATCATGGGCTCGGTCTGTGAGAGAAACCCCGGTGCTTGGTGTCCTTGCATGACATGGAGTTTTGCATGTAGATCAATTTAAAATGTACCTCTTGTTTACATAATTTGCATAATTTTAAAAGATAATGTTGCCAAACTATGGAAATGTTAATGTTCAAACTGAGAATCTCCACTACATGTAACTTTCTTCCTCTGGATCAGTACGTGGCTCACAACCCCAGCCAGCGGTTTGATCTGTTCCAGTGTCAACTGCCATGTGCTCTGCTTCAAGGGGGAACTAGTCTTTTGTGAATTTTTTGTACATAAGTATTTGTTACAAATATTTTAGCAAATGCTTTCTATTTCTCTTGCTTGTGCATATCTTGGCTGGCGTTACAGAAAAATAGTGCAAACATTATTTCTTTACTGGGGAATGAGGGTTTTTTTTTTTTTT
>NC_043703.1:112076997-112152205 GCF_006229205.1 Suricata suricatta | reverse complement strand
TTTTTTTCATTCTTGTGATGTTTAAAAAAACCTGATAAATTGATGTTTGGTATTAGACTACAAGCCGTAAGATAAGTCTGCTTTATCAACAGTTAAAAACATAAGTCATTATTACAAGGACCTACAAAGCCTTCCCTCATTCTGCCTTTACCACTTACCCTTCCTCTGCTTCCAGCTGCCTCTGCCGGGGCCACTGTGCAGTCTCCCCCACCAGCCACAGCACAGTGACGCCTCCCAGTCTGTTCCGATGCACCCAAGGACGCTCCCTGCCAGCCCACGTAAACATGCACACCTGTGGCTCCCCGCTCCCCCGTCTTCCCTTGCATTTACCTTTTGCTGAACTTCTATCTTGCCTGTTACTGAAATAAAACGAAAACTTCACAAGGGCATTCATTTCTATCCGTTGTTCACAGCCTCACTTGTCTAGAATTCTACCTACCTCTTAGTGTCTGCTCGTTAAATACTTAAAACAGGCAGACACTAGTGAAAACAATCTCTTCATTTGCAGAACATCAGAGTCTTGGTCTTGGTAAAACACAGTCTTGGTAAAAACATTATTTTACCATATTTCACCTTTACTATTTAGAAGAAATATGCCCACTGTTAAGGTCTGGCTACTTTTATTAAGTGCTTATTTGAATAATAAAGACCTTTCCTCACCATTAGCGTTGCAATGTTTTTAAAATTAAAAACTATAAACTATAGTTTATAAACTAAAATAGGTACAAAGATTAGCTAGCCTGCCTTTGTTCACAACAGTGTCTCTGAGCTGCTGCTTCTATGACCTGATTCTGAAAAACCCACATACCACCCAGTATTAAGGGTCATGATTCAGAGCAGTTTTGTGAGATTTTTTTTAATTATACTCCATAAACAAGAAATGTCTATGAATTTATAAAGTTACAAATTTATAAATAAGTTGAAAAACTCACACAGGACTGTTCAAGCCAAAAGTCCCCTCCTATAAGAATTATAAACGATGCAAATCTTTTACTTAAAATGAAGTGACAAATTATAGTTAATGTAGAAGTATAGTGTGCCAAATTCAGTTATGGAAATGATCCTCAAAGTTGCTGTGTGTGACTATTACCAAACCTTTCTGTTTATGCTTCTGGGTGAGAACAGAAGTGATGAAGGTTTACAGTGACTGGAATTCTCTTCACATGGTTTTTTGTGATCACGTCTGGAGGGGGAGGCTTTCCTCTCGAGTCCAAAGACAAGGGGTAGGTCTCTTGATTTGAAATCAGAACCGATCTGCTGCTCTGCTAGCCACGGCTCGGATATTGCCATAAACCTTTGATGGAGGATTTCCTGCAGGGAAAATAAACATATGAATACAAATACACTCACAAGTAGAAGCTACATGGAAAGCAGTCTACAACCCTGAGAAGAACATTTTCCAGTGGATCTCAAATCAAAAAGAACCTTAAGCCATACTCGATTCCAAAAACATTTTAAATCCTGAGTCAAAGGCACGGAGTTGTTGATTTTGAAAAGAAGCTGGTCAATCAGCTCTGTGCACTGATGGAAAAATCCCATCTAGAGCAAGTTACTACAATCCTGTTAACAGAAGTTACTGATTTTGTTGAACAGTGGACTAAGTGCATCAATTAAACTGACGGTGATCAACAGCTCCCTTTTTGTTGAAACCTGGAATGGCTTTTCGCTGCCCCTCAAGGGAAAGCAGCAAAGATTTAAGCAATATAACCCAACAAACCCTTTCTGGTCTCTAGCAAACAGATGGAATCCATTTTTCTTTAGGCCCTCATTTGCCAACCCCCATTTCTACTTGCTATATTTAACGTCACCCTTAACCTACACTGATGTGCAAATGTGGTTTGAGTTCTAAATTCCCTGTTCTTTCCTTTCCAGAGAAAACACTGAAGGAATAAATTGCTGTTACCCAGGATGAGGTTGCAAATGGCAGTTCTTGCCATCTTGATGTTTTGGAAAGAGCCAAGGATGTGAACTTTCCTGCAAGAAAGAATGTGAAGCAAGTTAGCAGCAAAAAAACATTTCCTTAAGAAGTCCCCTAATCCAGAAACTCTGGAAAATCATGACCGATGTAGATTAACTAAAGGAGGTGGTGATGGCTGCACAACTCTAAACGCACTAAAAACCACTCTGAAGGGGAATATTGTGGAATGTAAATTATATCCCAGTAAAAATCCAAAAAAAAATGTTAAGAAACCAAGAATTTTTAAGATTCTTAATGATGGTTACTGTCAACTGACTGCCTTCTATATGCTATCTGCCATATGCGTTCCCCATTTAATCCTTCCATGAGCTTTATTAGGTAGATGTTATTCCCATTTTACAAATGAGGGAACTTTATAAGAAATAACAACAAAAAAACCTGTCCAAGATTACACATTGGCAAGGTAGGATTATGAGGCACCCACAAATGCAAGTAACACTGTATTTAATCAAAATATTTGGACTTCAACTGCAAAGCTTTCTAAAGGTTACCTAAATTTCTTTACTCACTGAGGGTCACCCTTCTAATGGGTATTCCTGGCTGACTAACTCAAACAAGATGGATAACACAGTTTGTCTTTTTGAGCTCATCTTCCAAAAAATATCAGTAAACTGACACCAAAATTGACCGCAGGAACACCAAGAGGAACCCTCTTGCCCAGACATACTCAGGCATTTCTGAAATTGGGGTAAAAATCCAAGTCTGTTCAAGATGATCCCCAGGTTTTCTTCCCTACTCTGCAATCAGGCAATCACCCCTTGTAACTAGCAAAATTACAGTGCAAAGGGTTTGCTTCCTGGAAAAGGTCAAAGACGTGGTGTTTGGACCGGGGGTACCAGGTACAGGTGAAGTAGGAGTACCATGTTAAAAACCGGGGCATGTCAAAGTAGACATGTGCACAGACTGTTAAGACCTCCACTTTCTTCCATAACCTGGCTTCAAATCTAGTGGCAAGGAGCCTGGAGAAGGCTTTTCTGGGGACCCTGTCCTGCCCCATAAAAAAGAAAAGTGACATTAGGACTTCCCCAAAGAAAGAGCCTGGCAGGAACCCTGAGTGAAACCTACAGTCAACCCGCACTACCCCCTGACCCCGCAGGCCCCCCATTAGCTCAGGGCTTCCAGTCTGCTCTTTACTGCCTCACACAGATGGCAAGCACACTGAGGATCACCAGAATACAAAGAGAGCATCTAATACAATAAAACAGAAGCTACAACCAGCAAGGTGAAGAAAGCATTACAGAAACAGAGGCTGTGGGGAGAAAAAAAATGAAAACTGCAGAAACAAAACCAAATCAGTAAGATCAGAAATGCCAGTTTCGTGTACCCACGAATCAAGGGCACGATGTAAAGAAAACTAAAGGATTAGAAGATGGGAGTTACAGAAAGGGATTCCAGGTAGGGTGGGGGAAAGAAAAGGACAACCAAAGTGATTTAAGAAAATTTCTAAGAACTATAGAAAATAAGTCTCTAATTTGAAAGGGCCCTGTAAGCTGAATAAAAATAGAACCACACTAACACACATCACTATGAAATTTCAGAACACCATGGATGAAGACGACTGTACAACTCCCAGAGAGGAAGCTAAAATAATCAGGTATCAAAATGGCTATGGAACTTCTCAATAGCAACACTGAAGCTAGGATATAGCAATGTCTCCAGAGTTCTGAATGAAAAGGATTTCTAGATCAGAACTGTTTAGTTGGCTAGGAGTCAGGACAGCTTCAAAACTAGTTCTCAAAAGATGTTCTTCCTATGCTAATAGCTTCTGGATTATCTACACTAAAGGAGTACTCAGGGATGCGTGAAATGAGTAAAGAGGGTCAAAGAGCACAAAACAGCATATAAATTCCAGTTATAAAATAAGTGAGTCCCAGGAATGCAACGTACAGCATGTCAACTACAGTCTGTAATACCGTGCTATAAGGAAAGTTGCCGAGAGTAAATCTTAGTTTTCACACGCGAAAAAAAATGTGTAACTGTGTTGATGGATGTTAATAGACTTACTGTAATCATTTTGCAATATACATAAATCTCAAAAAATAAAACCCCCACAAGGAGTACTTAGGAAAAAGAATCCAACAACCAAGGGAATCAAAGAGCAAAGGGGCAAGGCTGAATGGAGAACCCAGGATGCCCGCTGGGCACCAGGCAGAGAGCGCAGCAGGTCTGGGAGAGACTTCTCCAATGTCTGCTGCATCCATACACCAAGGGGAGATACATCAGACAGCTTCTTAACTGAATTTTAGTGACTACTGAGGAAGCACATAGATACAAGGAATTATTTTTTCAAGTGAAAACAAAGCCATGAAGGACAGAGGAATGACTGAAGAAACACCGAGCACAGATGCCGCACTCCGGGAATCCTGGGCACCGCTCTTACAGCACCCTCAGTATATGGGGCCCAGAGGGAGGGAGAAGCAAACTCGATGTGAGAAGGCTGAGTACAGGGAGTGGAGGTGGGGGGAGGGATGAAAGCTAAATTTTCATCTTTCATAGTAGAAAGTCAGCAGTAAATCTAAAAAAAGCTGGTAGATAAACAAGATATTTGAAAATATGGACATAAATAATTTAAAATTAGCTAAAAGTTAAAACTGATTCCTCTGAGGAAGAGGAAATGGAAGTAGGTGGTAGACATTTGGGGCTTGCTCAAGTATGTGTATGTTTAACTCTGATAAAAATAAAAATTCTTTACAATAAGGCAGAATGAGGAGGAAATAGAGCAAGAATACATAAAGTGTGAGTAGTTTTGCTACCAAGCAGCCGCTGGACTGGAACGTGGATCTCAGGACCTATAGGCAACATTATTTCCCATCTGATATACAGAATATACTTGGAGTAGTTTTTAGTTACCTTGCTCACATTATCCAGTATTTTATCTGGTTATCAGGAACTCATCAAAAACAACCCTTATTGGTGCATATTAGTCCACCTTACAGTTTTTTAATAATTAATAAATTATTAATAAATTAATAAAAGTTGTTAAATATGTGGATTTCCAATTAGCCTATTTATACTGAAAACTCTAGATAGTACATTTGATTTCAGGTAGTATGTAATTCAGTTTGTAACAAAAATACAGAAACATAAAAAAGTTACTCAATAACAGCCACACTATTTATAATAACCCCAAACTGAAAACAGCCCAACTGTGAATGGATAAACAAAATGCAACACATCCATGTAATTAGTATTTGGTAATAAAAAGGAATTACGCACCCAACAAAACGGAGAGACTCAAAACAGCATGCTAATTATAAGACGCTATACACCAAAGACCACATACTGTGTATGTTCATTCACAGAAATTTCTAGAAAAGGCAAAACCACAACAGAAGGTAGATCGGGGCTCCTGGATGGCTCAGTTGGTTAGGGGTCGAATTTCGGCTCAGGTCCTGATCTCACAGTTTTGTGAGGCTGAGGCCTACACTGGGCTCTCATCAGGCTCTCTGTGGTCGGCATGGAGCCAGCTTCGCCACCGTCAGATCCTCTGCACCCCCTTCCCTCATCTCTGCCCCTCCCTTGCTCTTGCATGGCACGCATGTTTGCTTTCTTTCAAAATAAATAAACATAAAAAGAAAGCAGATTACTGATTGCCTGCGATGAGGTGGGACCAGAGGACTACAGATCTGCCCCTAAACTCACTGAACAGGATATTAATACAGGTAATTTTTTTGGTATATAAATCATGCTGCAATAAAGCTGTTAAAGAAATTAGTTCAATAGTAAATTTTAAGGTAGCACAAATATGCTTAAAATTTAACAGATCATAGTAACTTCATACTTTGGTTACAAATCAGTTACACTTTTTAGATTTCTAAATTAACAAGAAGTTTTTAGGACTACACAGGATACTTTCAAATGTGGTATACACTGCAAAACGTTTTGAAATTTCTAGTTCAAAAAAAGCTTTCCCCATGGCTCCATACTCCCAACTGTAGGCTCATGTCACGAAGATCAAAACGACAATACACCTGTCTTCCACTTAAGAGGGCCATCAACGCGATATTACTGTTAACCCTCGACTGTAAAACAGAGTCTAAAATTTAAATTCTAAATTACAGTGAGCCCCTGAGTTTAGAGCAAAGACAGTATGATTTTCAATAAAATTATTTCTAGGTTTAGCAGCAGGCAGACCCCTCCTACTTTCGGTCAACTGCTTGGTTTCCCAACTCCGTGGCGTTATGTAATCTGCGCGCCATCTGCCAGCAGCCCCGGCCCGCACTGCAGCAGCAGCAGCCCCGGCAGGGCTAATCCCGGCTTGACTCCCTGCGCCCTTACTCTAAGCCGGGCTCCTCCTCTTTCTGTTCAGATAGCTGCTCTCTCGTTTCCCATCCAGTGTGCAACACTCTCTGTCCTTGCGGCAAAGGCCTTTATATATAATTTTAAATTACAAAGTTTATCTACATATACTTCTTTAAAAAGAAAGTCACAATGGCATTCAAAACACCTTTGCTCTCTCTTACTGATTGAACAGTCCCCTAAGATACTACTGAAATCTTCACCTGTCACAAAACTACTATTAACAGTAATTCTAAACATTATTATTGAGAAAAAATCAAAAATTTCTAACATCTTCTCAACAATCTGCTTTCAAAGTAACGAAGTATTTCATTCAGAACCATATACTGACAAAGACTCAGTAGTAACGTTATGCATAAAACACAATCTCTAGGACTTCTTGAAACCAGCAAAAGATCAAATATAAATTATGACAGTAATTTTCTCACGATCAGATACTTACACGTCAGCCAAAACTATCCGTGTCCGTGTCACATTCTCTATGGTGAATTTGGTCTTTCCTCCTTTGCCAGCGATTCTTCCTATTGCTCTCGACAGGTGGTCTCCCTTTAGGGGCTTCACTAGATGAGAGAAGCAAGACCTCAGGAGGGAAGCCATTCCAGCATATAACCCATTCCATAAAGAATTTCAACCACTGGGGCGCCTGGGGGGCTCAGTCGGTTGAGTGTCAGACTTCAGCTCAGGTCACGATCTCACGGTTTGTGGGTTCAAGCCCCATGTCAGGCTCTGCGCTGACCGCTAGCTCAGAGCCTGGAGCCTGCTTCAGATTCTGTGTCTCCTTCTCTCTCTGCCCTTCCCCTATTCATACTCTGTCTCTCAAAAATAAATAAAAGTAAAAAAAAAAAAAAGTCCAACCATTAATTAAATTTCCTTACTAAAACACACAAGACATATATTGTGTATTTTTAAAACCTGCTAATAATATAGGTCAAATGATGCTATTAGAAAGCTAAGAGACACATACTATACAAAGTCAGCTTTACAAAAGCGCAACAGTAACAGACCACCATACACTCACCATCTGTAATTTCAAAGGACTCCAGAAACAGGTCATCTAGCCTAATGAGGGCAAGTGCATCCTAGAACATAAAAATAAATGCTGTGAAGCCCTTCCACTTAGATATCTGAGAATGACTACTAAGTTAAAATTTACCAACTGTAGACCTAGAAAACTCAAATTTTCAAAAAAGCCCAAATCCATTGAAACCTTCATTTTAAGTATTTTTAAGCCCCTATTTCAGATGTTATGAAATCACTCACCTCTACCTGAAACCCAAGAATAAAGGCTTTCACAAAATCAGCTGCCTTTGTCAGAGCACTAACATCCTTGGTTTCTTTACAAGTCTGTTTAAAAAAAAGTACAAATTAAGACTGGAGATAATATTCTAACAGAACACTTGGACCGACTTTCCCCGTTATTAAAACTTCCCTTTCCACCATCGTCCCCCAATATATTCCCTATTACCCAGTTTTTGGTGAGATAAGTGCTAGGTCTAATTTACTCAAAAATCTATAAAGAACTTACCAAACTCAACGTCCAAGAAACAAATAACCCAGTTAAGAAATGGGCAGAAGACATGAACACTTTTCCAATGAAGACGTCCAGATGGCTGACAGATACATGAAGAGATGCTCAACATCACCCACCATCAGGGAAATACAACTCAAAACCATGACGACAGCACCTCACACCTGTCAGGCGGCTAACACTGACAGTAACAAACAGGCGTTGATGAGGAGACAGAGAAAGGGGAACCATCTTCCGCTGCTGCCGGGAGTGCACATGGTGCAGCCACTCTGGAGAACAGCAGCAAGGCTTCTCAAAAAACTGAAATAGGGGCGCCTGGGTGGGTCAGTTAGTTAACCGTCCAGCTTTGGCACAGGTCATGATCTCATGGTTCAGGAGTTGGAGCCCCACGTTGGGCTCTGCACTGACAGCTTGGAGCCTGGAGCCTGCTTCAGATTCTGTGTCCCCCTCTCTGCCCCTCTCCCACTCATACTGTCTCTCATAAACAAATTAACATTAAAAAAAAAAAACCCAAAACTAAAAAAAACTCCTAAAAACAGAATGACCCTATGATCCAGCAAGTGCACTATTAGATATTTACCTAAAGGATACAAAAATAGATTCTAAGGGGTACATGCACCCCAATGTTTACAGCATCAGTATCAGTAATAGCCAAACTATGGAGAGATGTGGTATAATATATAATGAAAGAGGGTGCCTGGGCGGCTCAGTAGGTTAAGAGTCTGACTCTTGATTTTGGCTCCAGTCATGATCTCACAGTTCATGAGACAGAGCCCCACGTGGGGTTCTGTGCTAACAGCGTGGAGCCTACTTGGGATTGTCTCTCTCTCTGCCCCTTCCCCATCTGCACCCGTGCTCTCTCAAAATAAATAAATAAGTTTTAAAAAAATGAATAGAATGGAATATTACTGAACCATCAGAAATAATGAAAATCTTGCCATTTGCAATGATGCAGATGGAACTAGAATCTATTATGCTAAATGAAGTCAATCAGGAAAGACAAATACCGTGTGATTTCAGTCACGTGTAGAATTGAAGAAACTAAACAGATCAACATGTGGGGACGGGAGGAGAGGCGAGGGAAACAAACCACGGAGGCTCTTAATGACCCGGAGCAAACTGGAGGCTTGATGGAGGGAGGCTGGCGGGAGGTGGGCGAGACGGGTGATGGGCATTAAGGAGGTTCTTATGATGATGAGCTCTGGGTGCTGTAAGTGGCGAATCACTGAATTCTACTCCCGAAACCAATCTTATACTAACTAAAATTTCAATTAGAAAATAATAATTTGCAAAAGGAAATGTTTCCAGCTTTAGACAGAAACTGCCAAATGACTATACTCCCTCTCACTCTGGGGTAAAGACAAGATCTCCTCTGGCGCAGCCCAGCCGTCCACACCCTGAGGGACCTCTGTCCCTGGTCTATCCCATCAATGCCCAGGCTTGTCCTCTTTTCTTCTCCCTCAAATGCAGTCTTCCTGGGACTTCTGATCTAATCTCCTGACTTCAACTATCTTTATATGCTGATGTCTCCCAAAACACTAACTCCAGCACTAACTACCAAGAATGTTAGTTTAAGCAGGCATCGTGTCTTCAAAGGCTTTACTGGATAATTGCAGAAATAGCTGCTATTCATAGCCAACCACTAAAAATGACACGCACCGCAAAGGTGCTTACATACAGCAGCTCTAATCTTCATGTCGACCCTGAGGACTAATATAAAAACCTCTACATTTGAGAAAACTAAAGTACTAAAATGTAAAAAAGGTAAAATTCCAATACAAGCCTGATTCCAAAATTGTCACTTCCATTCGCCCAGGGAGACTCACAATTTATTTGAGGAGACCACATATTTGACAAACTTAAAACTCTACAAGGTTGTGTAATGGCACATTAAAACCAGACCCCAGTTCCAATCCTATATGTGACCTTGGGCAAGTCCCATACATGCTGCAGGTCTTAAGTTTTCTCATTTGTAAAATAAAAAGGTCAGAGTAGGAGGTCCTAAAAGTCCCCGCCCCACCTCAAGATTCACTTATTAGTGAACGACTTTGACTAACATACTTTTTTTTCATGATGTTCATTTATTTTTGAGAGGGCGAGTGTGAGAGCCGGGGAGGGGCAGAGAGAGAGGGAGACAGGGGATCCGAAGCGGGCTCTGTGCTGTTGCACAGAACTAACGGCCTCAAACCCGGGAGCCCTGAGATGATGACCTGAGCTGCAGTCAGAAGCTTTAACCAACTAAGCCACCAGGGGCCCCAACTAACATACTCTGTTGACCCTCAGTTTCCTCACATCTAAATGATAGGGTTTGTGAACCACTTCGCAGGGCGGTCCTAATGGTTAATAAGATGCAGCGAGGGCTAAAGCACCACCACGTTTATGGCCTCCAGCAGGCCCAACAGGTGTGAGTGGGATCCAAACAGATGCCGCTGGGACACGTGACCCTGAAACTCGGGCAAAGCCTAATTAGAAAGCCCTGGAGCTGGACCCTGAAAGAGGGCTGGAATTGAGGCAGGAACAGAATGAGTACAGAGGAGAGGGCCTCCTTCAGACAGCAAAGTCCCCCATGGTAAGGACATAAATATGTTCAAAGAGATGATGAGATAACTTGGGACTTAAATTCCTATTTAAAAGGCAAGTTAGGTGAAAATTCACTTTTGCCCTTCAGAGATTTTGAAGATACTAGAATATCATAGTAAAAAGCAGTGTGGTCAGCGGGAAAATGCATCCGGCACTGGCACAGAGGAAGGGATGGCAAAGGACATCTAGAGGAATGAAGGGAAACCCTTAAAGAAACAAGGTGTTTTGGCACAAAAACCTGCATGAAAGTGACGGGAACAAAGAGGAGTTCTACTGCCAAGTGCTAGATTTTAAACTTTACCAACTATTCAGAGCAGTGCATCTGCTTTACTGCATTATTCTAGTTCAACACAGATGAGTCTACAGCAGTCCTAATGATGGTAGAAGAACCCTTAAAATGGAAGACAGAATTAATTTTGGTCATTGATTCTAATACAAAACTGGCACCGGAAAAAGAAGACCAAAGTCAATTAATACTAACTTTCGAACTAACACCACGAAATGAATATGTGTGTGTGTACAAACAAGCATTTTTGCTCCTTATTTACATGCTTCTGTTTATGACAACCTCTTTACTCAGCCTTCTCTCATTTTAACACAGAACACATCATAAGATACATGTACAGGCATGGCCAATATTTTGGTATGACGTTAGGCCCACCTTATGAATTCAATTAATACATGGGTTGAATACAAATTTCAAAGACATTCAAGAAGTTCGAGCTCACTACACTGTTTTAGAAAACTGCATGACACCCATGTAACTACCACTAAAGAAGCCTATTCATCCCTGTAGGAAAGCGAAACCCTAATACATTTGGAAATGGTTGACACTCTGCTTACCCTGATCTCTACATTCCTCGATTTCAAGTTAAAGCGTATCTGAAGTCCCAAATGTTCTACAACAGGAGTAAATATCTTCATCCAGTTCTCTTTTAATGGCGTGTATCTGTTAGCTGGGACTGGAATTTTCCTGGTTTCTTCTTTCCCATTCTACAATAAAAGAACATACAACTTGGGAGATGTCTCGAGGGAAGGTGATGGGCATTGCAAAACGACAGCTCTTCCACAAAAAGATTTAAATGAACGAAATAAACTTCGTTCAGGAGAATCACTTCTCTAAGAAGAGAACCAGCAGTTTTAACATCACCCAGAGGCCCCGGCGTGGCCCAACTTTGGCCCCGGCCCCGTTCCTCACGCACGGTCCCCGCTAGTACCAGGAATCCATCCCCGGCGAGGGGTGGGAAAACGGGCCTCTTCGCCGGCCGGGCCTCCTCTGTGTCCATGCGGGCCGCGTCCGCGCCCTCCACCGTCGCGGACAGCTGCTCAGCCTGCCGTTTCTTCGCCCGCCGGCTACCCTTGCGAGTGACTTGGGTGAAGCCGTCCTCGGTCCCCGCGCTCTGGGCCTCCATCCCCGTTTCCACGCCCAGGAATCTCCAGCCCCAACATGTGCTTCCGGCCAGCATGCGAGGACCGCTGCAATGCGCAGGCGCAGCTCGCAATGTCCTGCGTCCGCCAACCAGCCCCAGAGCTCCGCCCCCTTGCCGAAGAAGGCCCACTCTGGGGACCTAGAGCGGGATTTTGTGCGTTAGTTGAACCGCAAGGGCGAATATCCTAAAATATGCCTGATTCCTATGGTGCCCTTCTTTTCCGCCATTCCCAGCCGAACCATTTGCAATCCCCAATATGTGTATGTACGAAAGGCAGTAGGTAAAGACGATAAGAAAGTTTATCATGTCAGTGAAGAAAAATCTTGCTTGACTTCAGTAGCGCATCGGGCATTACCCGAGACAACTAAATCCAGCTCGCCGGGGTTTGGCGGCTACTACGGCAAATGGGAGGGCGAAACGAGTTAATGTTTGGAGTCTGGTTTCCCGGTTAGTGCTTTGTTAGGGTCTGGGTGGGCTGCTTGGTGGAGGGGAAGTTGGCTGGACCATGTCGGCCTTCGAGAAGCCTCAGATCATCTCCCATATTCAGAAGGGCCTCAACTACACGGTATTTGACTGTAAGTGGGTGCCGTGCAGCGCCAAATTTGTGACCATGGGCAACTTCGCGCGGGGCACCGGCGTCATTCAACTGTATGAGATTCAGCACGGGGACCTAAAGCTGCTTCGGGAGGTGGGTGCCAAGCGGGACTTCCCAGTTCCAGGATCTGGGACTACCGTTGGTGAGGGGGCGAGTGCGGATCTGGGGGTGGGGGTGTCTGCATTTCTTTTTGCCCAGGCGTCCGTCTAGCGCCCCCCAAAAGCACAGCTCGAGCTGCGCGGAACCAGCGAAGGTGATCGAAGATTGAGGAATACTTCCGACGGAAAACGTTTGGTTTGAGTCCTGAATTCTCGGCTAGCCCCTTCCTGAGGCCACCCTCGCATTCCAGAGCGAGGTCTCTGGGAAGTGACAATATGATTTCGAATCTAAATTTGAGGTCCTTCTAGGCAGTGCGCAGTTGTTTGTGGAGAGTCTTTTTAATATGCCCTGTTAGTAAAATGCTTTTTCATACAAGCAGAGACAAAGCTGGCACCGGGATGCCTGCACTGTAATTGGAGGAGACATCCGAACTACTTATTCTTCAATGAGTATCAGTTGGTTGTCTGATTCTCCCAGGCATGTGAATGACAGTGTCCCCGGTTTCATGGAGTTTATTTTCTAGTGGAAGAGAGAATCAGCTAAATGATGAAACAGATGATACATAAAAACAAACTGAGATGAATTCTCTAACATAAAGGAACATGGTTCTATGAGAGTAAAAACAGATTTGGGATGAGTAGGTGCTAACTGGGCCAAACTAGAAATAGAGGAGGAGGTTTCCAGAGGAACAGCGTATGCAGAAGCTCAGCGATGGGAGTGGTAAGCAAAGGACTAGACTTTGCAAGGTCTAAGTTTTGTGAATATCATTAGTGAAAGAATTAGAGAATAATCTTGTTAACTAACGTTCTTGTACTTGTTTACAGTTTAAAAATGCATTGATTTCAGTTGATTAGTCATAATCAAGTATTAGGGTTGTAACAGACTACAGGGAAGATTGAGAGCTGCAGGGATTAAAAGCTATGGCGAGAATCTGCATGGAGATTCGCTTTAAACTGGTAAAGGTTGGGGTGCCTGGGTGGCTCAGACCGCTGAGTGTTGGACTTTGGCTCAGGTGATGATTTCAGATTCCCGAGTTGGGCTACCTGTTTGCTATCAGGATGAAGCCAGCATGGGATCCTCTGTCCCCCTCTCTGCTCCTCTGTGTGCGCGTGAGCTCTCTCTCTCTCTCTCTCTCTAAATTAAAACATTAAGAACAAACCGTGATAGATAAAGAATGAATACAATTTGGATAGGCAAGCTTGGATTAGAAGGTATTTAAGATCCCATCTCACTTTAAATTTCTGTGAGTGCCAGTTTACTTGTTCAAGTTTGTCTTTCCTTTTTTAGTTTGTTTATTTATTTCGAGAGGCAGCGGGGAGGAGAGAGGGAAACAGAGAGAGAGAGAGAGAGAGAGAGAGAGAGTCCCAAGTAGGCTCAGCACTGTTAGCGAAGAGCCTGATGCAGAACTGAACTCTAGAACTGTGAGACCACGACCTGAGCTGAAATCAAGAGTCAGACACTTAACCGACTGAGCCCCCCCAGGCGCCCCCAGTTTGTCTTTTCTAGCCAGGTACTCAGAGTTCCTACACACGACTTACCCTTTTCGACCGTGCCTTGCTTATGTAGTTTACCATTTAACCCCGGGCACCTTTTCCTATTTTTGGGTCCAGTTCAGATTATTTGATTCAGATTTGTGTGATCCCTACACAAAGTGATCTCTTTACATTGCATTATGCTGGTTCTTATCTGCTCCAGAAATAATGTAATTCTGTCTAATCTCTAATTAGATTGTAAGCTCCTGGAGAGTAAGGACAGTGTCTTTTCATCAGCGTGGTTTGTAAAGTTCAACCACTCAATAAATTACTTGTTAAAAGAATAAGTGAATGTATAGTCTGTAAAAGGATGGAACTTGGAAATTTAAATATTGGTTTATTGATCACTAATCAATTGGGGTCAGGGTTTGAACAAATGGAAACATTGAAATAGTAGACAGAAACTTACAGGTGAAGTATTAGGAACAAATACCAAATATCAAATTTAACCAGAGAACATTTACAGACTGTGACTTTTAAAATAAGGTATAATCTGTACACATTTAGGAACACACTTGTTTCACGGAGTGCAATAGCGCCCGTTGTTGACAACCTCCTATTTCACGTCGCTCTGCTAAAGAAGGCCCACGGTATTGGAGGAGTCCCTTCTGAAGAGCCTCTTGTCTAGAGAGAGAACAAAACAAATGCAGAAACACATTTAAGAATTTAGCTTGTGTTTGGCTGTGATGGTGCAGTGGAAAAGAACACAGGTTAAATACAGGTTCAGTGATTCTCAGCTCTTTACTGTTAATCAGAATCAGCTCAGTAGGTTCTGTTGCTGTTGTAGATTGTGTGTGTGTGTGCGTGTGTGTGTGTGTGTGTTTTAAAACATTCATGCCTTGGTCCCACCTTCAGGAAAGCTGATGCAGTGGGACTCTTGCATTTAGAATGGAGTGAGGCCTAGATACTGGTATATTTTAAACTAAACCAGGTGATTCTAACAAGTACCAGTGTTGACTACCATTGGGCTAGATGAATTACGGAAATACTTGATTTTTCAATGTGGAACCACCTCAAGTCATGTGTTCCAATGCCCATGCATCCAAGGTAAAAATGAGAAGGAAGTAAACAGGTCTTTGTTGATGTTTGCCTTATCTTGTTATTAAGTGTGAGACTTCCTCAGCCTATAAAGGACAACTTTTTTCTAATTGGCACAAAGGATTGAGGTGGCCCTGAAAAATGGAATCCTAGTTGTGCATGTTTATACTTTAATAAGCTAACAACGGTCTGCTTTTTTAGTCCCTGTGCTACTGAGTTCACTGCTTGTTAGCATGTGGTTGACTAACTCTTTTACTGTTAATTAAAGTAGTGCCAGGATGTGGAGGAGG
Source organism: Suricata suricatta (assembly GCF_006229205.1). NCBI lineage: Eukaryota > Metazoa > Chordata > Mammalia > Carnivora > Herpestidae > Suricata > Suricata suricatta. The sequence goes on along the minus strand of NC_043703.1, from coordinate 112,136,836 downwards.
AAATACTGACAAGCTGTACTAGACCCACCCACAGATGGAACAAAAATAGCTCTCATGGGAGTTATCCATCATGGGCTTCCTTAATCATGTTAACTTATTGTAGCAAAGAGAACCAACAGCTAGGTCATGGTCATTTTTAGTGTCCTGCACCAAAAGTTATTAATATATACCAATTTTCTTTTTGGAATAAACTTTGCAAAATAAAACTTTTTAGCTTTTTTTTTCCCCTAGCAGGGAAAATTTAAGTAACCACTGGATTTTTTAAACCTTTGTTTCCCAACGGTAAAATATTTAACAGAGGCAGGGAGGGAGCCTTTTTGTGAACTATAAAAAATTAGCCTCACTCCGGTGCTCGCTCTTAATTTGGCTATTATGATGTCCATGAATATCTTAGAAAACCCCCCCATTCTTCTGTAGGTCCATTTGCCAGCAGAGCTCGGCCCTTCTCGGCCGCCTGCAGTCCTCACTGGCATGTAAATAATAAGATGTTTATACATGTGAGTTTTTTTAATGTTTTTATATTTTGAGTTGAATTTGATTCTTGCACAACAGACTACTCGTATCCATAAATCTCTTTATATTTATTTAGTATAAGGAGAAAAGAGAACATGAGGGAAGCATAGATAACTATATGTTTATATCTTGTAAAGACACAAATGAAGGTAGGAACCCGAGGACACAAATCTGAAAGTAGGTTCGGTTTGTGACAATACCATTTACTCACCAGTCTATTTCAAGGTTGAAACATTTCTTTGGTACTTCTAATGACTCTCCAGTTTATGGAATCAGGGCTGCAAAATAAACTTAATTGGTTTACATGTAGGTCTAGGGGCAGCCACAATTAGTATAAAGAGCTTGGAATCTTCCTGGCTCATTATGGACCTTGAGCAAGTCTTTGTCCTCTAAACCTGTCCCCTCATCTGGAAAGGGGTGTTCCAAACTCTTAGCCTGCAGTTGTATTAGAAAGAAAAGTGATGGTCTGTTCTAGAACACCTAGAACAGTATCTGATAGATGTGTTCAATATATGGATGTTTTCATTATTGCGTATAAATGACACTAGCAACTATATGGTGTATCATGTGAAAACATGGGAGAAATGGGATCATGGACTCCAGCAATGGTTTCTCGCCAGCACTAGGAATGAGAGGTTAATAGATGTTCATTTATATTTTTATTCAACAAATGTTGAGTACCATAAGGTGTTTAACAGATGTTATAGGGCCCCATTCTCATGATACTCATTCTAGAGAGGACAGAGATAGATACTTGAATAAATAAAATAATTTTATTGGTAAGTGCAACTAAGATTAAATGGGGTGGTGATAGTGATTTGGTGTTCCACTTCAGATTGGAGGAGGTGACATTTAATCTGAAATCTGAATTGGGAGAAGAAAGACATGATGATGTGAGGGAAGAGCAGTTCAGGCAGTGGGAACAGTAGATGCAAATGTCCTGAGGTAGAAATGATTTTGTTGTGTCTGAAGAGCAAAATGGAAGCAGCAGATGTGGCTGGAATGTGGTAGGAGAGAAGCAGGAAATGAGGTCAGAGAATCAAGGCAAGATATCAGAGAGCTTTGTACATTTTGTCTACCATAGGCCTTGGTGCCACTCCTGTGAGTCTGTGCTTCTAAATGTAGATGCATTTTATTTCATTCCATTATATTTCAATAAAGGCTGACTTTCAGGGGCACCCTTGGTTGAGTGTCCAACTTTGGCTCAGGTCATAATCTTGCAGTTTGTGAGTTTGAGCCCTGCATTGGGCTCTGCTGACAGCTCAGAGCCAGGAACATGCTTTGGATTTTGTGTCTCCCTCCCTCTCTGCCTCTTCCTGGCTTGTGCTCTGTCTCTCTCTCAAAAATAAATAAGAACATTAAAAAAAAAAAAAAGACTGACTTTGAGAATCTGCAATAACAAATGTGCAAATACCTAGTATAGGATCTATTGTAATAGAGTGTCTCTCAGTTTGGGTTCTTTCCTTTTAAGGTAGAGATTCTCAGATGTGTTCAGGTGCCAGAATGTCTGGACGTTGTGGTGCTGTTTTTGGAACTCCATGAAATACTGGAATACTTGTTCCAATTCCGTACAAAGAAGGAGTTTTCCAGTAGAAAAATCTGACTACATTATACAATCGTGATTTTTATATCACAAGAAGCAAGTGTACATAAGCGTTTTAATCTTCATTTCCAGGTTTTCTTATTGGCATTCATTTGCTAATATTTTCTAACAAACAACCTAAACAAAATAATGAAGAAAACTTAAGTTTGAGAAAAACATAGGTTTTTAAAAATTTTTTAATGTTTATTTATTTTTGAGAGACAGCGTGAGTGGGGGGAGGGGCAGAGAGAGAGGGGTACAGAATCTGAAGTAGGCTTCAGGCTCTGAGCTTTCTGTCTAGAGCCTAACATCGGGCTCAAACCCACAAACCATGAGATCATGACCTGAGCCAAAGTGGGACGCTTAACCAACTGAGCCATCCAGGTGCCCCTATTAGCTTTTTTTTTTTTAATTTTTTTTTGTTTTATTTTTGAGACAGAGAGAAGCAGAGCATGAGTGAGGGAGAGGCAGAGAGAGAAGGAGACACAGAATCCAAAGCAGGCTCAGGCTCTGAGCTAGCTGTCAGCACAGAGCCCGATGTGGGGCTTGAACCCATGAACCATGAGATCATGACCTATGCGGAAGTCGGCTGCTTAACTGACTGAGCCACCAAGACGCTCTTCTATTAGCTTTATAAAGCTTCTATCTGTGTGTAAGTTAATGTTGGTGCTGGAAGATTAATGTGTTCTATGAGCATGGTTTGAGAATCTTTGTTCCAAAGGCTTAAAAGGTGAAAGTTAGATGAAGAAATAACATAGGAAAGTTTTTGCTTCCTAGTTTTTTATTACCAGCAGTAAAATCTTTGAAGAACCATGTGCTCACTATAGGGACTGAGAAGTAGAGGTCACCTTTTGTGGTATAACTCCTCTGTGGCTTAAGAAGAAGAGAAACCCTATCAGAGGCAACAAGTCACAGTGGAATTGTGAGAAGCAGAATGCTTCAGGTGGTAAGAGAGGAGAAGACGGGAGACAAGTCTTCCCAGGTCCCTGAGAAGACTTTTCCTGGAGAGTTATAACAACACATGATGCAACCTCCCCACGGCTCCTAATCCACGAGTCCCTGGAGCCAGAGATTTGTCCATGAGGCTTACCTGCTGCTTACCCAAGAGGCCTGTCTTCACCCTCTGCCTCAGACGGTGGGAGTCATGACCGATGGCTTCTTTGCTTAGGGCACCCAGGCCCAGTGTGAGACGAATGGAGGAAGGAATGGGTGTTTATTTCATCAGTTGGCATAAGTTGGAACTCAGAATTACTTTAACCATAGAAATGGTGTCCTAACAGTAATTAAGTGCTGTGCCACTATTGATATATCGTTTCAGTTACTTTTATTTGGAGGAAGTGGAAGGTGGGGAACACATATGTGATCTGGAGTTGGAAACTGCTTTGTTAAATTGCCAAATTTTTGATTCTTTGTATTGCTGCATTATAACTTTAAAATATATATATATATATATAAAATTGGAAGAATTACTGAAATAAGTGAATATCAGGTTTCTGAGCAACTGATACTGTCTGGGACCATATATGCATTAAAAAGAAAAAATTATTCTGTAATTTTGTGCTCATCAATACGGCGTTTTACAACCATGTTATTACAGATGACTGCTTTTGTTTACTGGGCAGTTTCCAAGGAGGTTGTGAATGCTTTCTTGTAGACCTGGCTACATAGTAACTGCTCATTTCCAGATCACAAATGGTGTGAAAGCTTAACAAGCTGGGTTTCCAAAGCCCTGTACCATGTAATAATATCTTTTCAATCATTAAAGAAAAGTTCAGTTTAGTTTGTGTCAAGTGGATTCTATATTTTTTTCTTTGAAAACTGCTATGTAGACCCTATATGGAAGTGCCCAGCCAAGCATTTAAAGTGGCAGGGAAATTATTTTTTAAATTCCATGAAACAGGCCAAACCATCTGGGAGGGATGACATTGGCCTAGGAACTGAAAAGTTTCAAGAAGAAATCCCCTAGAAACTGGAAAACTCTGTGGAAGGTAAAAAGTGTATCCAGAATATTGCTAATGTCAAAAAAAAAAAATAGTTAAGGGGCACCTGGGTGGCTCAGTCAGTAAGCATTCGACTTTGGCTCAGGTCATGATCTCACGGTTCGTGGGTTCAAGCCCCGCGTCAGGCTCTGTGCTGACAGCTAGCTCAGAGCCTGGAGCCTGTCTTCGGATTCTGTGTCTCCCTCGCTCTCTGACCCTCCTCTGCTCATGCTGTGTGTGTGTGTGTCTCTCTCTCTCAAAAATAAATTTTAAAAAATTTATTTAAAAAAATAGTCAAGGGGTGCCTGGGTGGCTCAGTCGGTTAAGCCTCCGGCTTCGGCTCAGGTCAGATCTCACGTTCGTGGGTTCGAGCCCCGCGTCAGGCTCTGTGCTGACAGCTAGCTCAGAGCCTGGAGCCTGCTTCCAGTTCTGTGTCTCCTCTCTCTGCCCCTCTCCCTCTCATGCTCTGTCTCTCTCTGTATTAAAAATAAATAAAACATTAAAAAAATTAAAAAAAAATAGTCAAAGGAAAATACATGATGGGCCTCCTTAAATCTATGTTTGCTTATAAATGTATAGAAAAAGATCTAGAAGGATGGGAATTACTACTGGGGAGCATCAAAGGGAGACTCACTTTTGTTTTGTTTGAATATTTTAGGGAACATGTATTACTTTTGTACAGATTAAGAATAGAAGTGCCTAGGTGGCTCAGTCGGTTGGTTGAGCCTCTGACTTTGTCTCAGGTCATGATCTGGCAGTTCCTGAGTCTGAGCTCCACATCTGGCTCACTGCCGTCAGCCTGTCAACAAGGAGCCTGCTTCTGATCCTCTGTCCCCTTCTCTCTGCCCCTCCCTTGGTTGTGCTCTCCCAAAAGTAATACTTAAAAAAAAAAAAAGAAAAAGAAAAATCTGGGGCTCTTGGATGGCTCAGTCAGTTGAGCATCAGATTCTTAATTTCAGCTCAGGTCATGATCCCAGGTTTGTGGGATCGAGCCCTGCGTTGGGCTCCACTCCACACTCAGCATGGAGCCTGCTTGGGGTCTCTCTCCCTCTGCTCCTCTCCTCCACTCGTGTGCGCTCACACGCCTGTGCGCGCGCTCTCTCTCTCAAAGAAATAAAAATAAAAACAAAACAAAATCTTAAAGTTTATAACAGACTAAGACAATAGGACGGCCCTGCTGAGGCTGACCGTAAACGGGAGGTGATATTATAGGGATAGAGTATGGAGGGGGGCAGGCCTCAAGCAGCAGCCTCATGAGATTTCACACTGCCCCGAGTTCTCAGGCCAAGGCAGCAGCTGACTCCAGGAGAGATTTAAGTGGCCAGGGCAGAGGGAGTTAAGGTGGCTGGGGGCGGCAGAAATGGGGAGCATCAGGAAGTAAAAGATTAGTGGACGACCCACACAGGTTTGGGTGTGGATAAGAGTAGAATAAGGCATCTGTATATGTGGGAAGAGTCCAATAGGAGCTGCTATTTGGTTGTAAATTCCTTGAGGGCATGGCCAATCTCACTCCTGTTTGTATCCTATTCTGTCCAGTTCATTAACTTTATCTAGTGGGAACTCCATAAAAATGTTAGAACGCCTGAGTTGTGCAAATGTGCTTAGGGCTCTTTGCCTATGATAGGAGGGTATTGTATGATATCATTTCTTGTTGTTGTTGTTGTTATTTATTTATTTTTGAGAGAGAGAAAGAAAGAATCCCAAGCAGGCTGCTTGTTGTCAGTGCAGAAACGGACATGAGGCTCGATCCCATGAACTGTGAGAGCATGACCTGGGCCAAAACCAAGAGTTGGCCCCTTTACTAACTGAGCCAACCAGGCGCCCCTGTATGATATCATTTCTTTCCTTTTTTTTTTATTAAAAATTTTTAATGTTTTTTTTTAAATTTATTTTTGAAAGACAGAGAGAGACAGCACAAGCAGGGGAGGGTCAGAGAGACAGGGACACACAGAATCCGAAGTAGGCTCCAGGCTCTGAGCTGTCTGCACAGAGCCCAATGTGGGGCTCGAACCCACGACCTGTGAGATCATGACCTGAGGCAAAGCCGGATGCTTAACTGACTGAGCCACCCAGGCGCCCCTTGATATCATTTCTAAGGATCCTTTTGACAATATGGCCTGTACTTGATTTCCATAAGCCACGTACCTTAACTAGAGCATTGGTATGTGGTTGGTTTACTAATGTGATTATATGCCACACTTGGAGCAGTGCTTTTTAAGGAAACTTCAAAATATTGGCTACTCCATACCAATAGCAGTGCCTTTGGCGCTCACACGTCTGCAGATCTCTGTGCACTGACAAGGTCCCAGAGAGAACAGTGACATAAACATTCTCAGTTTATAGGGTTCTGCAGGGAAAACTATAAGAGACACATAAACATTTTTGTTTCTATAGCCATCTGGAAAGAATAACATCTTCATTATGTTCTCATTCCTACTGAGGATCTTAAAGAAGAATACCACATGAAACGCTGAAATGTTCATATTTGCAAACCAATGAAGATGGTAAACTTGTCAGCACTTCAATGTCTCATTAGTGAGATGAGAGGAAAGGCAAAATTAAAACTCCTTCTTTTTGACAGTTACGTACTTTTAAGCTACAGAAAAGTGATGCAAGGAAAAGGATAATTTTGATCAGAAAATGTTTTAATTGCTTTTTATATTATGTGCTTTATTTAAGTCCCATAGTAGAGCCATAAATATCATGCATTATAAATAGCTGCTTACATAAATAATGTATCCTCTTTCCCTCCCTCTGTCAAGATTGAAAAGGCCAAACCCATTAAATGTGGAACATTTGGCGCAACATCTTTACAGCAGAGATATTTAGCTACTGGAGATTTTGCTGGAAACCTACATATATGGTAAGATTATTTAGTCAATTTTAAGACACAAGGTAGGCAGTTTCTCTGATAGTCATGTTACCCTCCCTCTGAAAGGGAGAATTCGAATTTTAAATATTCCTCGTTCAATTTTAATTGTTTATAAAAATGTAAGGATTGTCCTTTAATACATATTTCTAGATATCATGTTCAAAATCCATTTAAAATACTGTTTTTCTTTAGTTAGTTTGACCAATGTTACCATTATTTATTTCCACCCATGCTGTTTGGTGCTAGCATTTAATCCCCTGTATTTGTACATAAAGGGCTATTCCTGCACATGGAAAACTTAAGATAAGGTTTATATTTCAGTGAGACATTTGGCATTTCAGAACGATACACTAAGGGTTTTTTTGTTTTAAGTTTTTAAATGTAGAATTCCCAATTCATTAAAAAAATTTTTTTGTTACCGCTTTTGCTAACATCTAAGTACAACTTTTTAGGGACATATCTGTTGACCAAATTAACATAAACCTGTTACAAATGAACAAGACCATAATTATGCAAATGCTTGTAATTTTCATGTTCTACCTTGAGTTATTCTCTCATTTAAATTAGATTGTATGAGCTGAAATTCCTCCTTAATTACTTTTCAAGAATATGTCTTATTTTAACTGTTTAAAGTATATAGTAATGTTCTACAAAGAAACTATCTTCTCTACCTCATGTTTTCTAAGGTGATCTTCCTTGATTCTCAGTTAGAATCTGCTGTTTTGTAATTAAGTTACTCTGACATATTTATTTTAGAATCACAAAATAGAATGAAGCTATTTTAATTTCCCCTTGCTCTAACTGCTTAATAATTAAGTTAGCATTTATTAGAATGCGTCAGTTCTTACATATACTTTCAGAGAACTTGGGAGAGACCAGTCTAAATGTTCTTTTTAAAAATAACATTTCAGCATAAGAATAAGCAACAAATATAACTATTGGCTGTTTCCCTAATATAGTTTCTTAGCATAGATAGTCACAGGTTATTACTGACTTATTGTCATTGTTAAGTCTTATAATTTCATGCTGTGAAACGCAGTGTTTTAAAGTCTGTACAAACAGTAAAGCAATTCTTTGAAGTAGAATCTCAGTCCTGTTTAGTCTTGGTTCTTTCAGTGATGCTACAAAGATAAACATTGTCTCTAAACTAGGTTGAGCTATCTGAAAGTTTAATTAGGGAGATTTTGCTAAGCCTGGCCTCGTAATAAGTTGAGATTACATTTCACAAATACTTGCCTTCATTTTTTTTGAATGTAAGTTATCAAAAACTGACTTGTTAAAGAGAAATGTGGGTAGAAGCTCCAGTAGAAAAGAGGGAGGCTGGAGAAGGGGTATATTAACATAGCTTACTTGAGCTGTCACCCCGCCATCTTGGCTAACTCAGACACCCATAGTAATGAGTACTTTCCTGCATTCCTTTCTCTTAACTCACCTGCATTTAGACAAGCTTCACCTAGCTCTACTATAGATTTATTGTGTCTAGCATGATGATCCACTGAAAAATATGTAACTAGGTGAAAATAGTTTGGAATTTAGTGAGAAAATAATACATTACAAAGGAAGAAACATATACAAAGTAAACACTACTCATAATTTATCCTTCCAAAAGATCCCAAGATCAGATTACCAAGGTCTGCTTTAGAAAATTCTAAATCACTTTGAATTTACTGTGTTTAAAGTAGTGATTATCAGACTTCAGTGGACCAAAGAGTCAGTACCTTTGGGGCTGTTTATGCATTACATCTGTGGGGGAGCCCAGGAATCTGTATTTATTAGTAAGCTCACCTTGTAGGTCATATGCTGGGATAGATCATCTCTCAGAATCACTGAGTGTGCTCAGGACTTTGAGTTCCAAGTTGAATGATGGCAATTCTCATTGAGCGCTCAAAAGAAGTTAGAGTGGAGAGAAAATATTGGAAGTAAATGTATAAATTACCTTCATAGCAAAACCCTTATTTTAAAACAAAAATCTAAATATGGTATGCGTTCTTAAATTTTGGTAGTGGACTAAATGTTTAGGACACGTGGAGTAAGTAAGAAGCTGTGTTCTGTTGTCTAGGAATTTGGAAGCTCCAGAGACTCCAGTATATTCCGTAAAGGGCCATAAAGAAATTATAAATACCATAGATGGTGTAGGTGGACTGGGAATTGGGGAAGGTGCACCTGAAATTGTGACTGGAAGCCGAGATGGTAAGTTAAAGTATTTTGTATTCTGTGTACTTAAATGTTTTTCTTTAGCTCAATCCCTGTGCAACAATATGTCCTCTCTCTATGGAAATCCTTTCCAGTAGCCTTGACTCCCTAAATCTAACCGTTTTTTTAAATGGGCAAGTTTAATTGCATATCCCTCAATTGCTTCTACTTCTGAGGTATTTTGAGAGAGGCATAGCACTTACTGTTTCAGTTTTGAGCTAGTTCAGCTACTAACACTGTAGTTTCCTATGAACCTTGAAAGACTTAACATTTTCTTTACAGGTTTTTGAGGCAGCTCAAAAACAATATAAGGTGGGCGGCAGCTTTTTACTTTCTTTTTTTTAAAAAGCAGAATGGGTACTTGTGAAATTGTCATATTGACAGCTGGCTGAACATCAAAGCTCTGTGTTCCTTGCACTCAGCATTGTAGAATGATAAGGGGCGCCAACTCTGCTCTTCTACCCTGTGGTGACTAGCAAGGGACAGGTCTGTTGTTATTCAGAGTTGTTCTAAATGATGGTAAAGGAGTCAGAATTTTTGTTGTTTCACGATGGGTACATGAGAAATTTGGTGCGTTAGTGAGTTTGGCTAGTTTTTTAATGGCTGCTCGAGACCACGAGGAAAGTACTTTAAAAGAAAAGAGATGAATTTTTCTAATAGTTACTCAGGAGTGTGTTTTAGAAATCCATTATCCGGGGTGCCTGCGTGGCTCAGTCAGTTAAGCATCTGACTTTGGCTCAGGTCATGATCTCACAGTTCATAGGTTTGAGCACCACATCAGGCTCTGTGCTGACAGCTCAGAACCTGGAGCCTGCTTCAGATTCTGTGTCTCCGTCTCTCTCTGCCTCTCCCCTGCTCATGCTCTGTCTCTTAAAAATAAATAAAATATTAAAAATAAATCAATTATTTTTTATCATAAAAGAAATATGGAATATATAAGGAAAAACAGCATTCAGTCTTCCACAATAACATAACCAGTAGATTTGTTTTCCTTTCCAATCTTGTATACAATTTTGTATAGTTGTCTATGTGGCTATGATTTTTATCTTTTTTTATTTTATGTTTTGTCATATGCAAATGTTACTGCCTTCACAATTATCATTTAATGACTATAATATTCCATTCTATAGATACATCACAATGTCCTTAACCATGTCTGTGTTAATAAGCACTCATGTTTGCTCTAAGTTTTTGTTTATTGTTTTGGGAGAGTGACTTTAAAATAATGAAGGAATGAGTATCATGTATATTAACTTTTTTAGAATAAATGTGTTTTATGATTTTTAAAATTTATTTTCACACTTTACAAAGGACTCATGTACATTCTAATGTACAATCAATGAGGTAGATTTCTAGTCTGTCCTATCAGCATTGATTTTCTTTTTTTCCCCTTAAATTTTAAAAAATTTAAAAAAATTTTTAAGTGTTTGCTTCTGAAAGACTGAGAGAAACACAGAGAGAAAGCAGGGGGAGGGGCTGAGAAAGACACACACACAGATCCAAAGCAGGCTCCAGGCTCTGAACTGTCAGCCCAGAGCCCAACTCGGGGCTTGAACCCACAAACCACGAGATCACGACTTCAGCTGAAGTTGGATGCTTAACCAACTGAGCCATCCAAGTGCTCCCTCCCAAAATTTTTCTTAATGTTTATGTATTCTTGAGAGAGAGACAGAGGGCAAGTGGGGAAGGGGCAGAGAGAGAGAAGGAGACACAGAATCTGAAGCAGGCTCCAGGCTCTAAGCTGTTAGCACAGAGCCCGAAGTGGGGCTGGAAGTCATGAATTGGGAGGTCATGACATGAGCCAAAGTTGGATGCCCCACCTACTGAGCCACCCAGCCACTCCTCCCTGATTTTATAAGTAACAATGGTACTGCATTCCAACTTGTGCTAACTTCTTTCTATGTTTGTTTTCTAGTTAGTTTTTCTTTGTGAATTGTCCATTTATGTTCTTTGCTTATTTAACTACTGCAAATTTCATATGAATCTTACCAATTTGTATGAACCCTCTAGAGTAATATAATAACCTCTTGTCACATTTGTGAGAAATGTTTTTCTCCTTAAAGTAGCCTTTTTAATGAACAACTTTATTTTATCCTTGGAGATAAATCTAGTGGGATATCTCCCCTTTTCCTGAGTTTATTATCCCTTTTAAGGATGTTTTGTCCTTTTCTTGTTCTCACTCAAGTACTTGCCTTTCAGCCATTATTAAGTGCATTTGTATTTCTCCCAGGCAGTGATGAGTTTAGTTAGTAGCCCTGCAATTTGCAGTAAAATGAGGGGGTTGAAATTCAATTGAGAAGAAATATGTGTTAATTTTATTTAATATTTCCCTCATGTCTATTGCCACAGGGAAATTTAGCTTAATTGTGAGAGCGTGTTCTAAAACTCCATATAAGAAATCATAAATGTAAAAATTAGAGTTTATTCATCTGTATGAGAAAAATGCCAATGATTATATGGGTAGAAGGGAAAAAAATAAAATTAAAAGGATACCGATATTATTCTAAATAAATAGTACATTAGTTTTAGGCTCAAGGAAAATAAGACCTGATCTGAATTGCATACCATATGTGTGTGTCGTGTCAGTCAGACCTTGTTGATAACTTCAGAACAGTAGTTGGCTCTTCTGTGTATTTATTAACTTGGAAATCAAGTCAGACAGTAACATATGGGTTATATCTCTGATATTAAATACAACTTTCCCAATTAGAAGTCAGAAATATGTGAAAAATTTTCAAGTTTTTTAGTATCTGTAATATCACCATATACATAGGAACCCACAGGAAGAGAATGAAGAAATGTCCTCATTTACTATTCAATTTTGTCAACTCACTTGTATTCACAACAGGAACTGTGAAGGTGTGGGACCCAAGACAAAAAGATGATCCTGTTGCTAATATGGAACCTGTACAAGGAGAAAACAAGAGAGACTGTTGGACTGTGGCATTTGGTAAATTCTTGAAGAACTCTTGCATTTGATATATCAGATGGTAAAAAAGCACAGTGCTTCAAGGGGTCCCTGATAGTCTCTTTATAGTTTTTTTTGGTGGGGGGGTTATTCTGATAGTTTATTGAGGCAAATAGAGATGGTGGTTAATGTCAGCCTCTGGCACCTAGGTTTGAATCCTCACTTTTTTATTTCTTGGCTCAGTTAGGTGGGCAATCCAGCAAGCTTGTCTGTTTCTTAGTTTCTGCATTTATAAAATGAAACTAGTAATAGAATTTACCTAATAGTATTATGAGGATTCAATAAAGTAGTATGTGTAACGTGCTTAAAATTGTGCTTAAATTATTAAGTGCTCAAAAATATTTGCTACTGTTATATACTTGGTCTACAGTGTAGACCTAGTTTAGAGTTAAGTGCCATTAATGGAGCTAAGCAGGGACTCAAACACAAATGGTGACTTAACAAATCTTACATTATACTCTACACAGAGGATGTTTATTTTCTAGAACTTAGGTTATGCCATTACAGAATTATTTGTTATAATTTGATTACTGTGTTCCTATGTTACTATACTTAAAGTGAATATTGATTTTGTAGGACTAATTGATATGTACCCTAGTATCTCTTACTGGGAGCCAAAATTAAAATAATTTTTGCTACTATAGGATATGGGTCATACTTTGTTTGAAATCTGTATGTTTTTTCTCCTTTTTCATAGTATAATCCTGTATAGAAAATAGTGGTATTTAACAGTATAGGTGAACTGTTTAAGTTTTATATGTTGTTTTAAAATTGCACTATTATTTAATCACAGGAAAGTTTAAATTTCCAAATTAAAAAATGTTATTGTATGGGAATTATTATGTGTTTGTATATAATGAGCAATAATATGTAACCTTAACACATGTATACTTCAGGATTTGTATTTAGAATCATCATGTAAAATTTGATGTCATAATTAAAAAGTAATTATCTGTGGGTCCATTAAAGCCTTCATCTTTCTTTGATCTAAGGGATATAAGTGCAATTTAAAATTGGGGACATTAAGTTTGAAAAACAGTGCATTGATTTGACCCTTTTATGAATGTCAGAGTACTGTACTGTGGGCATATGAAGTGTGAGAGATTCATATTCTATCCGCCAGAGGCTTAGAGTTTAGTAAAGAGGGCATAATATCTGCACTAATCATAGTACAAGAAGTATGGATGAATATAGAAGGAATCTTCAAGTGAGAAATGGCTACAGGGGAGGAAGGTTTTGACCTGAGACCAAGTATACATAGGATGTCAACCACTGAAATTGGGAGTAAATGTCAAGAATAAGGAATAGCCTGAAAAGTGCCCACGAAAGTATGTTAAAGGAAATAGTGGTAGAAGGAGCCTTAAAGGTAGCTCAGGGCCACAGTCAGAAGTGTTGGGATGTGTGAGGGAGTGGCAGACCTTTGAAGGTTTTTGCAAGGATGAGATGTGATCAGAGTGTCAGGAAAATCAAATTGGCGGTGTGCAGTGGGGAGAGAGGAGTGGCAGAGATGCTCCAGAAAACATCCTGGACCCAAGTAGGATGAATTAAACTACATATTATAAACTCACTTCAGGTGCGGCCATCCATACAACTAAAAATGTATAACAGTGTATCACAACATATTTCAGATTTCCTTGCAAAGATGAGATAATACCAGACAACATTTTCCAAAATAAATGAATTTTAAAGTAGTTTCTATTTGTATTCAAATATAGTTACTACCAAGAAAGCAAGAGAAGCATAGCTGTATTTATTCTACCAAACCCTGCTGTGTTTGAACTGTAATTGACCTGTTAGTCTGCAGATTCAATAGGGAAAAACCATCCTTTCAATCCTTTTTCACTCAACCCTTCAGTATAGAATCTCAGCAAATGAACTTTTTTAAAAAAATCAATATTAGATAACCAACTTAATAATCTCGATGTCCTATCAGGTTTGGCAAAACGAGATTCTGCCTAGTATGATTTTGTATAAGTGATATGTTTAGTTTCAAATAAGCAATTATAAAGATATGCAATGTTGTGTCTTGGTTTCCAGGCAATGCTTATAATCAAGAGGAACGTGTTGTTTGTGCTGGATATGACAATGGGGATATCAAACTGTTTGATCTCAGAAATATGTCACTGCGGTGGGAAACGAACATAAAAAACGGGGTAATGTACATTTGGGTTCTGAGCATGTTTTTGTCCACCTCCGAACTACTTCAGAAGGAGAGTGCCTCTGATAACTCATCTTGGTCCAGCCCCTCTGCCAATGGTTTTTAACCTTTATGGGCTGGGAGCCCTTTGAGAATTTAATGAAAATCATGGACCCTTTCTTCAAAAAGTGAACACACACTCAGATGTGGTATGACAACTCCTGGTGAGTCTCCAGCCCGTGTCCTGACTGTGGACCCCTGTGGGCTATGCAGTGTGATATTAAAATGAGCTAGTAAGAGGTCTTTTTTTCCTGCTATTATTAGAATAGTAACAGCCTCCACAAGTTCTTTCAGATTTTTGGGCCCTTTAGTGAAGAATGTGGTTCCTTCTTGTTTTCTCAAACAGCTTTCACTGGACTGTATAAAATAATTATGTAATAACAGGGATGCCTGCGTGGCTCAATCAGTAAAGTGTCTGACTTTGGCTCAGGTCATGATCTAGCTGTTTGTGAGTTCGAGCCTCACGTCAGGCTCTGTGCTGACAGCTTGGAGTCTGGAGCCTGCTTGAGATTCTGTGTCTCTCTCTCTGCCTCTCCCCCACTCGTGCATGCTCTGTGTGTGTGTCTCTCTCAAAAATAAATAAACATCAAAAAATAATTACATCATAACAGTAAAAGATTATATGGCTTTCCAAATTAATCTACCAGACAGGGGAACTCAAAATGGTTTTGTTGGCCCTTTAACGCAAGAAGAAATTTTTTCATTTAAAGGTGTTTGATGTATGATTTTCAAAAAATAAAATTATTTAAATCTTTTCACATGAGCTGATAATTTTAAAGTTGTTTTACTTAGTTTAAAAGAACCTCCTGAATAGTAATCACTGGACCATCAATAATAAATATTTTTTATTACAGGTATGTAGCTTGGAGTTTGACAGAAAAGACATAAGTATGAATAAACTGGTAGCTACATCCCTGGAAGGAAAGTTTCATGTTTTTGATATGAGAACACAGCATCCAACCAAAGGTTTTGCCTCTGTTTCAGAAAAGGTAAATATGAAGGAAATATCTTTCTATGAAGAGGAATGTTCATAGCTTGTTTTAGACTAATAGATAGAATTAGTCATCAGGGTTCTTTCCAGGTCTTTATATGAAGGGAGCTATTTTTAATATATTCTTGTGGGAGCTTGACAGGTTTTTCTGTGTACAGTACCCAAAGTTTATTAATTTTAGATTTCTTGACTATAATAAAGGCTTCAGTTCGCTAACAATGTTATTTTGTAGTTAGGAGCAATCACAAGAAAACTAATTGATATTGAGAACTGGATCATCAAAACCTAGCCTAGTGTTTTCTAATAAATATATAATATTTGTATTGATATCTAATTATACTCTTCAGAACATAACAGCATATGTACATTATATCATTTCATTGCATCTTATTTTATATCCTGGTTTGCTATATTAAGTGAAATTATTCCAAGAATTAACCCTTGATACATAGTAGGTTCAAAAAAATTAGTCATTCACACATACATACATACTTTACTGCATCCCAAAGAGTATTTAAGGTAGCTAAGAAGGAAACATATGGTATCTACATCAAAAACTGATGAAGAGAAAGCAGAGCACAGGGACAATACTGGTGAAAGAAAGAAAGGAAGGAAGGAAGGAAGGAAGGAAGGAGAAAGAGAAAGAGAGAGAGGAAGAGAGAGAGAGAGAAAAGAGAAAAGAAAGAAAGGAAGGAAGGAAGGAAGGAAGAAAGGAAGAAAAAGAAAAGGAAAAGAAAAGAAAGAAAAGAAAAGAAAAAAGAAAGATGGATGGTGATGCCTGGAATAAGGGGACTGCATAAGATTCATGCTGCAGCACCCGGTCATTTGCCAGAGATGGGCTGGGAATGTGACTGAGCATCCTCCAATGTAAAAGTAAAGATCAGTTACAGACCTGTAGTTTCCAGAAGATTGAAGTATGTAAGTTGCTCAAGAAATACTCTCATGCTCCCTCTCCCTCCATTGTGGATTCAGTAGTGCTTCTTAAACTTTCCCATTTTGAACTTTTTTGTTATTGCTGCTAATAATAATTATTATTACATATAAATTACTGTCACTGCCTGATGAACTAAATTCTTAAGGTAGAAACAAATAGCAATATTGTTTTGCCTTTGTTATTTCAGAATATAGTTAAGTATCAACAACATAAAGCAGTTTAATTATTAAGTTGTCCTTTTACAATTGTAATGTGGTTCTCATCTGCCCATTATAAAGTGTCATCTTCAAAAGTTTTTCTTATATTTACTTAATCCAGGAATGGCTAAATCTGTCAAATGATGCCAGTGTATTTTAAGAGGTCATGGCCCCTCTTTTTGTGTTTTTATCAATTTCCAGAAAAAAAAGAGAAGTTTAAACTATGAAACAAAATAGGTTTTAACAGTTGGACCCACTCGAGGACTTTCACACAGTTAAAGGGTATATTTTGATATGCATTTTAAATCTGCTCATGGTAATCCCCTTACAAGACTATTAAGTCAAATGCCAAGACTAATCATTCCCTAAAATACCGTGGCTAAGAATGACTTAGATCAAGTTAGTTGGTCTCACTGCTTCTGCAAAGTAGAAATCTTTCCTCCCTCCCTCTTTCTCTCTTCCATTCTCCTCTCTCCTCTCTCACTCTCCCTCCCTTCCTTTCTCCCTGTTTCTCAAATTCCTGGCAGTGAATTTTACACCATTAACATTGATTTACTAGCTGTTGTTGAGGTGCTAACAAGCTGTTAACCTTCCAGTTGCCATTTTTATCTTTAATTTAATATGACTGACTAAAGATCCTGGCTTATTATGACCTTAAACCCATGGGGTCCTTATTTTGAAGACTAGACAAGTCAAATGGTACACATTAAAGATAAGGCTCTTGCAGCTTTACGTTAAAATTCAGCCTGTATATGGGAATTCTCTCAAGTTCCCACTCAGTTTGCTGGAAACGCGAAACCGCTCTAAAATATAAAGCTGGTTGTTGTTTTTTTAATCAGTCTATCCTTTTATTCTCTTAGGATCAAGTATATGTGTTTGTATTTTGAGTTTTTCTTCTCCCTCAGAGTGAGCTAGGGACTCTTACATATGTAAAATCCATGTATATGGTACTATAAACTTAAGTGGACTTTTAATCTGATAACATCTTTTTTTTAAATCCAGTAGAACTTTGTTTTGTAAAGGAAGAAAAACGATGCTTTTCTTAATTGTGATGAATTCTTATAAATCTCTGTAGCCCTTATAAAGAGATGGAGCAGAAATACTTGAATTACTTTTATAATGGTTGTTGAAATTATAGTGGTAAAAATTCTTGCTTACAGTGTTTCTTTCCTAGGGCGGTCTTTGTCGTATAAACGTAAAAACCAGTTATGTGCCTCTCGTCCTGTTTAGGCCCATAAATCAACTGTGTGGCAGGTCCGACACCTGCCACAGAACAGAGAGCTCTTTCTGACGGCTGGAGGCACCGGCAGCCTTCACCTCTGGAAGTAGTAAGTCCCTGCTGTGCTCATGGCTCCTCGTGAAGTCACTCGTGGGCGGAAAGTAGGAGTAAATTGAACTTGGTTGTCTTTCTTCCTCCTTTGACTTAGTTCATTTTGATACTGATTTTAAATGGTATAAAGTAAGTGTTATTTTGTCAGCTTTTAAAAACCAACGTACTTATTCTATGCTTAGTATTAACCTTCTTTCGACATACTCAATATGTTTATCATTTTTGTTGTGTCTTCTATGTATCACGGTAGCTTAGGAATAGTTCTTTTCATAGTTTAAAATCATGGCTTTGGCTAGGTTTTTATTGTTGTTTTCGGTTTTTGTTTTTGTTTTGTTTTGAATGTGAAAATTCTGACCAAAAGCCTTTGTGAAATATTACTGTCTGGTCATTAGAACACTGCCTCAAGAGAATAGGAAATGGGTTGAAATTCTTAATATTAGATCCTGATCACTCACTTGACCAAGTTCAGACACTGTTGTGGTGAAAGAACTCAAACAGCGCTGAGGCACAGATGGGTCTCCAGGAAAAGCCCTGCCTGGAGTTTGCTTTCTGTGTGCTGGAGGCAGTGTGAGTTACAGCCTGGACTGTGCTGGGTCCCGGGACCCTTGCATGGCACATACGACGTCAGCTGCTCATTTATGGGCCTGATGAAAATAGAGACTTAATGGTATTTCTTTCTACATCACTCAAGGGAAAAAAAAACCCCAATAACACAAGCCCATAAATGAAAGATATTTCAAAAATAAAGTTTGATTCATGATATAAGAAGAAAACCATCATCTTCAGTGTGGCTAGGACTTTGACACCTACAAAATACTTCTCTATTTATTAGCTCCTTTTAGAAGATAGCAGGGGGCACTGAGAAACAGGGCCACCGTTGGAAAGTGTTCAAGTATTTAGGGATCTAGCGCACAAAAAACGGAATGCTTGAGATCAAGACTGTACAGTCCCTTTGAGTAACGAGCAGAGGAAAAGCTTTATGAGCGTGGGAGAATGCCCAGTGGATAGACCATCTGATACCTTCTCTTCTCCTAGTATCCTGCCCATTGTCCTCACCGGGTCTCCCTAACCAGGCTGCGCTCCCCACTAGTCTCTGCCGACCAGATGGCGCAGCAGCACATCACTGTTCTGCCTGAGATCAAACTCTTCAGGCTGATTCCTTGAAGAACTAGTTCCAGTTTTCTCTGCAATCCACATATGGAGTTGTAGTCTGTGTGATGTGCAGACACGTTTGCAGCTAGAATTTTTGACAACAGGGTAAAGTGGAGTCTCGTATGCCGTTGAATTTGAAGCTAATCTCAGGGCGCCTCGGTGGCTCAGTCAGGTAAGCTTCCGACTCTTGATTTCAGCTCAGGTCATGATCTCATGGTTCTTGGGACTGAGCCTTGTGTTGGGCTCTGTGGAGCCTGCTTGGAATTCTCTCTCTCTCTCTCTCTCTCTCTCTCTCTCTCTCTGCCCCTCCTTCTAATAAATAAATAAACATTAAAAAAACAGAAACTTGAAGTATATCTCAATATGAACTTTAATCCTTATCATAACAGACATCTAGTAATCTTCAAATTGGCTTGGAGCTCTGCTGTCAAGTATTACACCAGCAAAAAAGATCTGGTTTAAGTAAAATGACATTTAATTCTATTTCCATTTGCCAGTC
The DNA here is from genome assembly GCF_006229205.1 of Suricata suricatta. Classification (NCBI taxonomy): domain Eukaryota; kingdom Metazoa; phylum Chordata; class Mammalia; order Carnivora; family Herpestidae; genus Suricata; species Suricata suricatta. The sequence continues at coordinate 112,117,429 of NC_043703.1, read as the reverse complement.
TCCTTTGATAGTAATGCACTTAAATTATAAATATTTATCGAGCACCAGAGAGTTCCTAGAGGTACTCATCTAGTTAATTCAGAAATTGTTTTTTGAATGAATGAACCCCAACATCCTGATTGTTTGTATGTGTTCGAAACATACAAACATACATTCTTAAAACTTTAGTGGACAATATAGAGGGTTTAAAAAATCATTATATTTAAAATACTAAATAATTGTATCCTTTGCCAAGGGACCTGAAAAAAAATCTGTAAACGGTTTCATCATCTGAATATCTTTCTTATTCCTCTTAATCAAAAGAAGTTGTATGGTTCAAGAAGGAGAAAGAATAGTAGGTTATCTGCCTATCACTTCTATTTCTGCTCTGCTTTTGAGTTGCCTTTTACCTTTTAAACTCATAGCCTTTATTAGCACTTACAAAATGAAGGTAGTATCATAGTCAATACCTAACAGGCTTTAAAGGCCTTCAGCGGCAGATCAGCCCTGTATTTCACTAGGAACTCATCTCTGTGGTAAGGAGGGTTGTTCCTTTTCACCCTCTCAAATCTAGACCAACTGGTATTTATAGTTGTTAACCTTCAGCCCTACTTATTTTATAAATTGATATTTTCAGCTGAAAGGAAACAAATGTTCTTGGAATTGCTTTTTTTTTCTTGAAGCAATGATATTTTAGGGTCTAAAATATCTGAGCAGCATGTTCCCATGGAAATGGTATCCAGAGGGTGTGCAGGCTCGGGTCTGTGTCATGGAGCTTGAGGGTTAGAAACTGTCTGTTCTTCCTTCTGGAAGTATTTCGGTGAGGTTCTGCACGTGTTACTGACAGCCTTTGCTTTTGCACCTGTTCGGCCTGTAGTGTCCAGCAAACTGACTCGAGAGAAGAATTGCAATAAAAGATTGTCAGGAGCACAAATAAATCTCAAAAAGAATGCTAGATAAGTCTGAAACTTTTATATGGAAAGAAAATGTAGACACGCTGTGCAGAGAAGGCGTTCAGAGGCTTCTAGGTGGGGCGCCTCGGGGGCTCGGCTGGTTGAGTGTCCGACTGTTGACTTTGGCTCAGGTCATGATCTCATGGTCAGGGAGTGAGCCCTGTGTTGGGCTCCACGCTGAGCACGGAGCCTACTTGAGAGCAGGCTCGCTCGCTCTTTCTCTCTCTCTCTCTCTCTCTCTCTCTCTCTAAAAAAATGTTTTTAGTAGAACCAATCCCTTTTTAAAGCTGTTGAGGTTGAAATAATGTCTCTTTGTATGAAACTCAACATTAGGAAGATTCTGTAAGTATTTATTAGTTCTAGTAATCAACTGAGAAGTAAAAATAGAGTCACAGATTATATGTCTATAAACACAATGTGGAGAATGTTAAGATTTCTCTCCTTACCACTCTGGTCTTGTTTGCAGTGAATACCCTATTCAGCGGTCCAAGAAAGATTCTGAGGGCGTGGAGATGGGCGTGGCCGGCTCCGTCAGCCTTCTGCAGAACGTCACCTTGTCTACCCAGCCCATTTCCAGTTTGGACTGGAGTCCAGATAAAAGAGGGCTCTGTGTCTGTAGTTCATTTGATCAAATGGTAAGAGTACTGATTGTTACAAAACTCCATAAAATTTGATCTGGAGACTTTGGACTTGAAACCTTCCAGAAGAACACTCATAGTATATTTAGAACATGCCCTGGAATCCTCTGACCTTCACTGAAAAGAGTTGGATTTGACTGAGAAAACAAACCCCAGATGCAAACGTCCAGACTAGCCTGTCTCTGGGTGTGAAATGTCAATGCTGAGCGGTATGTTACGGTGACCTCACTGGATACAGGTTTGCGGTCTGTTAGCGCAGGGGGCACCACTGTCTCCAGGGCCAGCTCTGTTCCTCTCCCCTCTGTTTCTAAGAAAAAGCTGATACTTGATTATATATAAACATATGTTTATGTTTATGTTTTTCATCACCAGAGTTATAATACTTTACCGTAACACCTGGTTTAAAATTGTTTGTTTTGGTAAAACTACCATGAATTAACCTTCATAAATATTTTGAGAGATTTCAGTGTCAGTAAATTTCTGGAAAGAATACTACTTTATAAAATACCAAAATGGCATTGTCAGATTAGATTTGGGTAACGGTTTTTAGTTCTATAACTCATAAAATGAAATATTATCTACAAAGTGAATATTTATAATGACCTCTTTTTACTTTAGAAACAAGAGTCAAATTAGACTTTTGGTTATTGAGTGGTAAGTGATATTGAGATGTATAAGACTGCGGAGTTTTCTAGCCTTTTTTGTCACATCTTTTTATATATTTTATGAATAAATTTGTTTTCTGAAATCTATGGGGGCTTTGATTCTGATAATTTAACAGTAGTAATAAAGCTGACACCATCACTTCTTTGCTGTATAAATGCTTAATAAGTACCTCCTAATTCACTTTGTTTCCTTAGTGCTTAGCAGACCTTTTGCTAAAGCTCAGAGGTATTCTCTTTATCACTCTTTCATTAAGCCCACACTCCCTCCCTCCTCTACTCGAATCAGAGCCACCTGAAGCATTTGTAATATGTAAGCTTTCTGTGATCTCATGGGTTCTTGCTAGTTCAGAATAGTAAATTCAGAAAATTAACCTCTTAACAAAAAATCAATATGTTTTGTGCTGTGGACAGAATTATGGAAGTAAAAATTAAATTGAACTTTAGGGGCACCTGGGTGGTTCAGTCATTTGAGCATCTGACTTCGGCTCAGGTCACGATCTCACAGTTCGTGGGTTCACGTGGCGTGTAGGGCTCTGTGCTGACAGCTCGGAGCCTGCAGCCTGCTTTGGATTCTGTATCCCACCCTCCTTTGTCCCTCCCCCACTCATACTCTCTCTTAAAAATAAATAAACATTAAAAAAATTCTAATTGAACTTTAAAAAAGCCTTTACCTGCTGGTTTTTGTTTTTGTTTTTTTCAGTTTTCAAAGAAAGATTAAAAATTGTGAAATTCTCTCTCAGAAAACTTGTGTTTGGTGGTATAATTAGGGAGGTTTAAGTCAAGGACAGTAAATACTTCCATCTCATTAAACCTAAGATGTCATGATTGTAAGATGATCTTCTGCAGTGGAGAAAGGAAAATGCTGCCAGTGAAGCTGATGCGCACTTCTTATCACTTTGCATTTCTTTATATTCCTTGCATGGTTTTTTAACCTTAGATCGTCCTTGTAAAGGAAAATGTATACAAAATAAATTTGGTGTGGGATTTCTCAGAATCCTGCCTGTTCAGAGTCTGATCCTTCTACATGACCTTTCCATGTTTTCCATGCGGTATAGTCCTTTGTACCACAAAAAATGTTGCTGAGGCAGGATTTCTTTAAAACCTGCTTCTCTGTTGTCTTCAGTTATCTGTCACTTACTCTACAAGTTCTGGTGTACACACGCCAGCTGTGACAACTGTCCTCATGATTGCTGCCGGCTTACCAGGATCTAGCAGGATCGTTTCAGTTATCTATTGCTATGTAACCAGTCACTGGGACACTTACTATCTGTGCTCCATGCAGCCTCAGTCAGGCAGCCACACTTAGTTGCTGGAGGATCTGTCCCAAGGTGGCCTTCATATGGCCTGCAAGTTGTCAGCTGGGACCTCAGCCAGGCCTGAGAACCAGGGGCCTCCACATGGCATGTGCTTCCTCAGAGCAATGGTGGCTGCGTTCCAAGGATGAGCATCTGAGAAGAGAAGGCCAGGTAGAAGCAAGATCATTTTTAAATGGTCTAGCTTCATAATTCACTTAGTATTACTTTTACCACATGATATTGGTTGAGAAAGTCACAACTCCCCTTCCCCCCAGTTCAAGGGGAGAAGACATAAATTCCACTTCTTGATAAAGGCTTGGCTAGGTTCTGGAAGAGCTTGTGAGACTTAAAATATTGTGTCCATTTTTGGAAAATACAATCTGGCTTGGTAGATTACAAAATGTATCTCAATTTCAAAGATGTAAAAAAGGGGGGATGGGGAGGGATGGGCTTGTTAAAATTGATGACATCTGTGAGCTGGAATGCAAGTCCTCTCCCGCTCTTCTGCTTACACCAGTCCCTGCCCCTAATCTACTGCAGCCATTACTGATCAATCATGGTACTCGCGTTCTCTGAGCCTCACAAGCTTTATTATACAACTAGGAGCTACGACCGACTGTTGGTGATCCCTTGTGGAGTTAGCTAGTCTCCTGGACCAGGCATTACTTCAGCGTGAGCCCCCTCAGTCCTTGGCTCTGTTTTTTGGTATCTCACGCAATGACGAGGGTCTCCTGCATGAGACCATCCATAGAAACCACACATGCAAAAACAAAATGGCACTTCATTTGTATACCATGAGAAGTGGTCTCTTAGGTACCACAGTGCTTAGGTTTGCCAGTAGGTGTGCCCTCTGTCAACTTACATGATGTGCTGTATTGTTCTAAAGGCTCCCTGTGAGGGCCAGATTAGAAGCAGACATTCACAGCATTTAGAAATAATTCATCCAGGCCTCAGTATAGCCTCAAAACCCAATTTAGATATTGTGTATATTTTTGTGTACTTCTTTCCATTCTTCTTTAGAATAAACATGTAGCACTTTGCTAGGTGTGGTGGGAAAATTCTCATCATAGGGTCTAGGCCTTTCCAGGCAAGTGCTACTTTGTAAAGACAGCAGCAAATAGGCTTTGGATATAAGGCTGCTTTATGCAACCTGAGTATAATATCTCAATGTGTATTTAATTGCTATGGCTAATTTAGCAAATAAAGTGGGCAGTTGGCTTTTAGCTGTGTTCCTTAAAAAGGACTGGCCTAGGAAGACTTCATCCCAAAGGTCCACCTTGTTGTACTGTGTGGCCCCACCTCATTAATCTGGGTGGGACTAGGCTGCCAGGGTCCTATTTGCAGAGAACTCTTCCCTTAGAGCGTGGCCATGTCCAGCAGTCCCTATAAGCTAGGGGGCCTGGGGTCGCCCCCTGAGACAGCCTGGGGGCACTGAGCCCATGCTGTTCTTACACCTGCTGGGATCTGCAGATGGAAGTCCTGGCCCACATCCAGACAGCCGAAGACTCAGGGCTGCTAGGACAATGCCCTCTACCCAACTCCACCCGCACCCTGTATGCTGCCTGCAGTGGGGGGCGGTTCTTCGGCCAGTAGAATCGCCCTTCCATCTGTCCTACAGGGCTAGGGTGGACAAGTGGCTGCACGAAAACTCTTATCCAGATCCTGTGAGTCTGTGTCACTGTGCTGGGATCAGGAGGGGAAAAGACCTGCCTGTCCTTAACCTTGAACCAAAAAAGTGGGTGGTTCCTAATCAGGAAGAATACAGAGAGCAGACACAGATTGGTCTCACAATGCCATGACCATTAATGTCCATAGGTTTTGTATATTTTGCATCAAAAATCAAGTTTGAATGCAGGAACAGATTCTGGCTGTATTTTAAGTCCTAGAGGGAGATACAGGACAAACACAACCTCTGCTCCGAGGGAGAACACAGATGTCAGAACCAGCTAGCTGTGACCAAATACAGCTGCATTTATTTATACAGTAGCACTGAAGCGATTTTCAGGAAGGATTTCTTTTTAACAACTGAACTTTGTTTCTGGTGGTCCTGATCCAACTCTGTCCTTAAGTCAACTGAAAGCCAGATCATCTAGCAGTGCCCTCCACACAACATTCAATACATGTTGACTGGGGGGTAAAAAAAATTATGGAATTATGGCAAGCCCCCCAAATTATTTTTATTTATAGGTAGGCAGTCTAGGCTGCTATGGTGGCTTCACAATGAGAGACCCTATAGTATTTTTCTACCATCTTCCTTATGCATCTTTACCTCATCATTCATCATCTTTGGGGCTGTTCCAGTTCAAACCATCACAACCACATTCCAGCCATCAGGAAAGCAGGAAAAGTAAGAGAAAGGATACCCTGCCACGTAAAGAATACCACTTCTGCTTTTATTTCTTTGGCCATGGTTGGTCACACGGCCACATCTGCCATTGGAAGGCTGAGAAACAGACTTATTCTGTGCAATGATACATTCAGCTCACACCTTGGAGTTCTGAGGAAGAAAGGGGAATGAATATTAGGAGGTATAATGGGTTTGGCCAGTGTCACAGAACAACAATCTAGCACAACGTCTCCCTGAGTTCTCCCAAGAGGTGAAAACCAGGGAGTGATCAATTCATACTTCCTCAGCCTGGACCTAGATCTTGGCACCAGTATACACTTTTGGCAATTGCATCTTCTCCCTCAGCTAGTATAGACATGACACAGTGGGATCACTTGTTTTCCTGATCTGTTGAATCTTTTATTATCCTTTACATATATTTAATGGAAGCCTAGCCCTGTACAAAAATATGAAAGGTATGTTCTCCCTAAAACTGAAACTGATCTTCTATCCTAAATTGATGTCCTTGAAAATTTGTGTTTACTTAATAATAACTTGTTTCAAATGCTAAGCACTGCTTCTGTCCACTGGGCGGAGCAATGATGCGCAGTACAACTTGAATGGAACACTTGACCTCATGCATTTCCATAAACTCATCAAAGAAACTTGAAGGGAAAACAGTGTATTTATGACTCAGTGTGTATTGGTCTCTGCCTAAAATTACTTTTGTTGTTGACTTAGGTGGATAAGTTTTGTGTACATACAGAAAAAATAATTTGTTAATATCGAAGAATTAATCCCTCGCACAAAATGATTTCATCCTTTTTCTACGTGAGAACAGCCAAGAAGTTTCTGGCGAATATTTAGGCTTTCAATTATGCCTATCCGATCTGCCTCTTAACAGCTTTTAGTGAATGGTCTTTCCCCTGGGAAGGAGCCCCTCTCTTCTAGGGCTGTGCTTTCTAAATCCCGGGCCTTTGTTATACCTGAAGACCCTGTGGTGTGCTGCCCCCTTGTGGGAAAGTGTGGGCATTGCAGATCACAGAAGAAGATGGATTTTGCCCTTCAGATCCAACAGGAAAAATCTTCATTGTTCAATTCACAGCAGGCACACAAGTCAAACTGGACCGCAAGAAAGACATTATCTTATAGAAATTTCTTCCAAAAATGAGAACGTATTTATGAGGAGAAAAATACTTTATAGCATGACTAAGCTTGTACACAATGAATTTATTAGCTAAAACTTGTATAATTAGATTTATTATAGATTCAACTTTTTAGTGCACCAAAAGGAAACATTTAGCTTATTATAAAGTGGGACATCATCTTGTAAAGTTAATAAATAATGTATGCCCCCACCTCCCACCACCTATTCATTCTGTTACTTCTGATTGTAATATGAAGTATTTCTCTAAGTAAAGCCTTCTTCGGCTATCTTCCTGAAAACATTCTAGAATTCCCCCCTTCCTTATTTCATATTTGCATGGGATATAGTCACTGACTTTACAGCTATTTCTGCACAAACAAGTCAATGAGCAGGAGCCCTGCGTCTGCCCACTTTGGGCACTGTGACCACACAGCTAAAACAGGCAGCACAAAATAAAGTGTGGTCAAAAGAGATTCACAATTCTCCCTCACACAAGAGGATGAAGAAACATTTCCTGCTCATTTTCAGTCTTCAACTTTTTTTTCCTTACCCCTAAGAATGCTTCCACTGGGCTTTTTGTAGCAAAACAGAACGTCAGCTCTGGAAGGGGCCTTCAAGTCTGCTGAGTCCCATCCCTCCATTTGGAGACAGACTCAGGGGCTGCGTCTCCTGAACCCCTCGTCCAGTGCTCTTTGCCCTGTACCACCTGGAGGCTGTTCCATGTTCCATCACTCCCCCACCTCACCCCCCAAGAACCAAGGCACCTTTCAGTCTACCAAGCCAGAAAACGGAGATCAGGTGCGCAAACAACACCACCGTCAGAGGCGATAAGGGTAAGCAAATAAATACCAGGGAGGAACAGAAGCAGTTTGGCTCTGAGCACCCTGGAGATAAACAAGTGTTTGATCTGGGCTGAGCACATCCCTTATCTGGTGAGAAACAACATTCACACTCAGAGGGAGCCTGAGCTTGCAGCAAGCCCACCTAGAACCCTAGGAGTGCTGGCCTGGTCCTCACACTAGCTGAACAATGGATTAGGGGCAACTTTTACCACCGACCCAGGGGTCCCTGAACTCCTGGGAGATCACAGGCTAAAGATTCCAATGAAGACAGAGCCAAAGATCTCAGCAGAAGAGTCCTGGTGGCCCCAGTCTCTCCTCGTCCACTAAGGGCCACTGGGGCATGCCATGGATTTTCCAAGTCTGCCTGGTAAAGCTTCTTAGAAGTGTCAGGAGCCTCATTCTCTCTCTCACCATTCAAGTTACTGAAGCTGAAGAAAGCAGTGAAGAATGAACCCAGAGAGAAAACCATTAGCGTGTCTCTAAAGAGACTTGACTAAGATGACGTACATAAAGATAACAAGAGTGACAATAATAGCAGTTAATGTTTACTGAGCATTTACTATGTGCCAGGCACTATACTAAGTGTTTCTCCTGCATGATATTCTTCATTCCTTACCACAAAACTTTGAGGTCAGTCCTGTTGTTGAAATTTGCAATTGAAAAATAGGCTTCAGGAGATTAAGAGACTTGTTCAAAATTCCACAGCCAGGACACAGGAGATCCAGCAATAGAAACATGACTTACCCATCCCTAGAACCCAGACTCTTAACCTCTTCTTTTTCATATATTGGTGTAAGCTGTTTGATGTATTTTACCCCATCTGTTTCACTACGTTAAGGATAAAAGTCCTGTGAAAAAGTGTTATCACAGTGAATGGAACCTTTAGTAGGAATTCTCATGAGAGCAGGAGAGATGGACGAAGCATTGATTGAGTGCAGGGTTGGGAGGATGGTGGGAAGGAAAACAGGTTCTAGCATAGACTGGGCGCTGGCTTCCTTTCCACCCTGGGCACAGCCCTGTTTTCCCCCATTACGCAGGCAGCAGTGGCCTCCCCTGCCTACTCTTTGCTCCTTCCTCAATGACAGGAACCCATTTCTATTGTAGCACACAATAAGGATAATGTTTGCCAGTCTTTTAGCTAGGTATGGCCATCACTGACTATGAGGATGGGCTTGTCCTCCAGGGATGGCACAACACAGAGCGTGAGGAGTAGGGGTTTGGTGGTGGAAAACCATCACACCTGCCCGAGGCTGTTTACCTCGACTTCTTCCACATGATGGACAAACGCATTTGTTTTGCGTTTAAGTTCATAACTTGGGATTTTCTCTTGTATTCATGGATATCTTGTCCTAAGTATTAACATTTTTTCCTTCTTTTTATAAAGGAGGAAACAGGGTCAAAAAGCATAAATAACTATCCAAAGTTGTACAAATATCACCTGGCAGAATTCAGATTTAAATCTGCCTGTCTGATCCCAGAGTTTGGCTTTCCAGAACAGTCTCTACTAGTAAAAATAGTAGGAACATGCACATCTTTAGTGTATTGTAATTTGAAAACATTTTCTTATGCATTATACAATGTGTATAATGCAAGCAACAGCAATAAACTCTAGGTAACTTACACTAAAGTGGACTCTATTAAGAGGATTGGGGGAGGTGTATCAGTCAGCCTTCACTCAGAGAAGTAGAATCTCTTGAGAAGCAATATCACAAGGGATTTATTACAAGAACTTGACCTTATGCAGTTGTGGGAGCTGGCTGAGCAGTCTCTGTAAGGCCACTATCCTTGGGGGTGAAGCTGAGGCTTGCAGTCCAAAGGGCAGACAGCTGGAAGGGCAGCTGGATGTAAAGCGGGGGAGAGCAAGAACAGGCTGGAACCTCCATGCACTAGATGGGGATGAAAAAGATGGACTGCAACCCATGCCCCTGATCTTGGTGGAATGGATATCCTGCCGAGATCAGGACCTTCATTACAGATCTTGAAACACACACACACCTGGACCAGAAGTTGGAAAAGCTGAAGGAGGATCCTGAGAAAGGCCACTGCCTCATGTTAACAAGGTGACCCAGCAAATGAATGACAACAGGTGTGGGCTACAGAAACGGATGCTTCTCTTTCGCCTTCCAAATCTCACCCCAGAATCCTTCTCCTGGCCCACATGACATGAAAACATACCGGAAAGGGAATTCTGGGAAGTGTAGTTCAGCCTAGCCAGGTTGGCATATTTTAAAGCCACCTCAGGTTGCTCATGGAACTGAAGGAAGAGCTGAAGAATGAGGCTGCGGACAGGAAAGAAATCAATGAAGCTCTGGGAATCCGGCAGATGACACTCCTATTTTCTCTATGTCTGAGTCCCCTCCATCTGCATTGCCTTCTATACTGCTCAAATTCCCAGGACACAGTCTCATTGGCTGGTGAGCTCATGTGCTCATACCTTGGCCAAAGGAGAACAAACTCCTTGGTTGATGTTCCAAATAACAGTGCATGAAATGGTGGAGTGGTGGTCCCCATAAGGGAAATCAAAGTGCTGTTACAAGAATAGGGGTGTGCATGCTGGAAAGGCAGACAGTGGATACCCACTGCGCTGGGTATTGGTCTGGATCAAATGCATTCCCAGCAGGCTCTCCCCACATGGTAGCTGAAGAGAAGGAGAGTATGTCAGCTCAACTGAGCAGCCCCTGTGGGCAGAGGGCATGTTCCCCTACCAGACCCAGGTAGAGATCCAGTAGAGATCTTAGGATTGAAGCTCACTGGCCCTGGTGGTCCCAGGCCTTCCCTGAGCTAACTCATGATGATCACGACAATGAGTGCTCTCATTACTCAGGCCTAATCCTGAGCCCATAAAGTCCAGACAATGCAGAGAAGATCGAGTGGTTCCCACAGCGATGTGACACTACCATCACTACAAGATGCCGGGGAATGGCAACTGGGCAGGCCAAAACAGCATGCTTCAGGGAGGCTTGGCCCCACCCCTGCTCTTCACATGCTAGTCTAGCTTGAGGCCGGTACCCGCAAAACCAGCAACTGAGACAGCCTCCCGTAAATCTAAAAGGTCACAGCTATGAAGAGACCAGCATAGAAGACATCTAGAGCATGAGTAAGGGAAACAGAGTCACGAGGATGAGTGTGGGCAGAACCCTGAAGAGGGTACAGACACAAAGACCCCAAGATCCCTGGGTAGGGCAACAAGCAGGCATGCTGAGTAATTGATGTTGAATACAAGAGCATACATCACCAACCAATAAATAACTTGAAAAAGAGCCAACCCAGTAACAGCTGCAATTCTCAGCCCACAGACATTCTCATTAGGAACCAGTGGGGAAGACCTGGCTACAGTTCTGAGCCTCCTGGGCCTCCTGCTCTCATAGCTATGTCAGGAGCAGCCTGAGAAAGCAAGGAGAAACATGGGACCGGTTAATTAGTGTAGCACCCATGTGCCTGCCTGCCATGGGGAAAGACACCTGGGAGGGCCTGGTCCTTTGGGCTGGGCTGTTATTTACCTAGCCTACTGAGACCCGAGGCAGGAGCACTCTGGTGACCCTGGTTCTAGTCCCCAAGGAGGAGCAAACTCTGAAGCAAGATGCAACGCAGTGCAAACCCAGTGAGTCAAGCACCCAGCAGCGGCCATTAGGTCTGCTCTGCATGCAACAAGAAAAGGCCTCTTAGAGAGGTTATTCCAATCCACACGCCAGAACTGCTCCCCGCTAAGCATGACCACCCTGTCCTGGGATGTTGCTGGGCTTTTAATGCAAAACCCATAAAAGTGCCAGGTAGACCAGGAGGAGTGATCATTCTGTCCACCTTCTAGGACTGAAGTATCTATCCTCTGACAATTCAGAGGAGCTGACCAGAAGGAACTCTAGTGTGTGGGGGGAGAAAGAGCCAACAGGGCTAATTTGGACTTTGCTTGCCCATGATTTAGGGGCCTCAAAAATAAGGAAGGAAGCAAAATTGTCTGCCTCCTTTGTCATTCACTTCAAGGCAGGTGATACTGTCTTTGCCATCAAATATGGAGTATTTGCAAGCTAAGAGAGGTGTCCCACAACCAATTCAGAGGAGAACAAAAATGCTGCTCACAGATCATTCATGGGCCAAAAAAAGCACGTGTTCCCAGTCAGATAAAGCATTAATAAAATGTTATCATGAGGGCGAAGTGGAAGCTCCTGCCCCTTCCCTGATGCACAGGTCCTGTCCTGTCAGTACACTGAACAGATTCAGAGTCAGCCAGCCTTCCTGAGGATCTGCCATGTGTCAGAGGAATTACACTCATTTATCATGTCATTATTCCCACTCCAGAATGTAGAGATATTACCCCCACTCTACCGATGGGGAAACCAAGGTTCAGAGCAGTTGAGCAAATTGCTTCAGGTGACAAATTGCTAGAATATAATAGATGGCAGACGCCCCTCAGTTCTTCTCTGTCTCTAGTGCCCCTTCTCCTGCAGCTAAATAAGTCAGGTACTACTAATCGTACCTTACAACAGAGATCCCCTGGGTTCTAGTGCACTGACTGTGATCCTTTGACACATTTGCTTCCCATTTGACAAATTCTACAGGACCCCATGTAGATGAAGAAAAAATTTTATTTGCTGTCTTTACCAGGCAAAGTAGGACTTGGTTTGGGACTCAGACACTTGTCAGGCACTGTCTGTGACACCTGTCACCTGCAGGATGGGTGTTCCTGATATGGGGTGGGAGAGGACCCCGGGGAGGGAGGTGATGGGCCATTACAATAGTCAGGAAGGATCCTTTGGGGATACATGGAGAAAGTCACTCCTGCTTGATTCTCACCAGGGACAGGAGCAGACTCAGCTGCTAATAAAGTCTCATCACATTTATTCAACAGCAAATATGGATTATCAGGCTAACCAGACCATAACTTAGAACACTAGTCTCTAAATTGTGCCTTTTGTATTCATCACTGTAATAAAACTGTCTAATTAGAAAAGTCCATATTGACAAATCAACAGGAAGCACACTGATTTAACAGTAGCTCTGAATTATTAATTCTGCAATTTTTTTATTCCATAGAGCTACTACGTTTTTCATCAGATGGGCCTTCTCTTAAAGACGGCCGAAGGGTTATTCTGGAAAATTTCTGAGACTGAAGTAAGGAAGTGTTATGGGTGCTGTGAAAAGTAATTTGGCTTTTGTATGCACTGATGTGTGTGTGTGTATATGTGTGTGTGTGTATATGTGTGTGTGTGTGTGTGTGTGTGTGTGTGTATCTGTGTGTATGTGTGTAGACTGATTTCCTTAGGAGATCTGAGCCAAAGATAGGTATTTAAAGTTTGCTCTATTAGTTCTGTGGACTGATATTACCATTTGGGGAAAAAAAGATGGGAGTCCATATAAAAGATGACAATCCTGGGCACATTAACCCCTCTGAGGACAACCCAATTTGGGCACAGACAAGTTTACTATGGTGATAATCCATAGCACATGACTGGACCCATAACAAAGACTGGTTTATAGGTTAAATAATTGAAAGGGACATTGTGTCAGTTGCTGCATGTGACAAAGACTCTTGAATATAGTGGTTTATTCTCTTATATAATGGCAGTCAAGATGCGGGCAGTCTAAGGTTGTGTGGTGGTTCTCCATTATTTGGCCTCCTTTCTTTCTTCTCTACAATCCCTAGTACATAGTTTCCATCATCAAGAGCATTTCTAAAATGTTCTTGTCGATGGAATGCTAGCCATAAAACCACTACGGGGCACCTGGGTGGCTCATTTGGTTGAGCGTCCAGCTCTTGATTCAGCTCAGGTCATGATCTCATGGTTTGTGGGACAGAGCCCCATGTCAGGCTCTGTGCTGACAGTGTGGAGACTGCTTGGGATTCTCTCTCTCCTTCACTCCCTGCCCCTCCCCTGCTCATCCACACGCAAGCTCTCTGTCTCTCTCTAAATAAATAAGTATTAAAAAAAAACCCCACTACAATGTTGAAAGAAGGCATAAAGGCAGGAGGGCAGAAAGTGACATAACTTCCAGTAAGCAATATTGTACAATATATCAGTAACATTGTCACTCACAGTTCAGGGGCCAGAAATAGTCATGTGGTCATACTTCACTGAAAATAAGGGTATGAAGTGTAGTCTTCAGGTAGGCATACCATCATTCTGAAATAAATTAGAGAATCCCTACTCAGGAATTAGGGAAAATGGACATTGATTTTGCATTAGTAGTTTGTTACAAAACACCATTACATTAGCACGGCTTTGGGCAGAGACAAATTGGCAACATCCACCAAAATGTTACATATTTATATTCTTTAAACTAAAAAAATTTTTTAATGAATATTTTTAGAGAGAGTGCAAGAGGGAGAGAGAGAAAAAGAGAGAGAGAATCTTAAGCAGACTCTATGCTCGGCATAGAGGCTGATGCAAGGCTTGATATCATGACCCTGGGATCATGACCTGAACTGAACTGAAATCAACAACTAAAATCAAGAGTCAGACACTCAACTGACTGAGCCACATAGGTGCCCCTAAAAATTTAATTTTTAGAAGTACTTTCTATATATTTACTCTCAGATATGTAAACACACAAAAATGTGTATATATCTGCTTATTATATTATAGCACAGCACTATTTATAATATTGAAAAATTGGAAACAAGGGTGCCTCTGTGGCTCAGTTGGTTAAGCATCTGACTCTTGATCTCAGCTCAGGTCATGATCTCATGGTTCATGAGATAAAGACCCACATCAGATTCTGCACTGACAACGTGGAGATTGCTTGGGATTTTCTCTCTCTCTCTCTCTCTCTCTCTCTCACTCTCTCTCTCTCTGCCCCTCCTCCCAATAAAGAAATAAACACTAAAAAAATTGGAAACAAACTAAATGTCCATCAATAGTCAAATTGTTCAAGAAACTATAATATACACGATGGGATACTATGGAGCTCTGAAAAAAGAATGAGATGACTAGAAATACCGAGATGGACTTGAGGAATTACTAAATTAAAAAGCAAGGTGCAGAATATTACACATATTATAATAAGTGCAATATGATCTTATTACTAGCATTTTTAATGTTTATTTATTTTTGGAGATAGAGTGTGCAAGGGGGGGAGAGAGAGAATGAGAATGAATCCCAAGAGAAACCCTGACATGGGTCTTGATCCCACAAACCGTGAGATCATGGCCCAAGCCAAAATTAAGAATCAGATGCTCAACCAACTGAGCCGGGCACCCGTAGTAGAGTGTTATTATATATATTCTGGAGGTGTATCAAAATCTTTGTGGGCAGAGAAAGGAACCTTTGTAATTTGAAAGAGCCACCAGAAACTCTAAAAGAGAGAATCATAGTTAATGACTGTGGGCTGAACCATTGATAACAAACAGATGAGAGGAGTCCATTGTCAGAGAAAGTGTTACCAATCTGGTTTCCAAAAGAGTTCTGCTTATACCAAATTTGCACCAAAATGTTGGGTGGGCCAATCAGATGTAAAGCCTTTGTGGCACACTTTAATGATGAAACCGGGGTGTTTCCCGGTGGGATGGTGAACAAGAGATCCTGATGTACTACTCTACTACAATGGTACTGCGTCCAGGGGATGACATGCTTTTTAATACACTGACATCCCACCAGAGACAAAGGGAACTTCTCAATGATAATAAAATAATGACATACAAACATGCATAGTAAGCTAAAACCAGGATTGAGGAAGGAAAGAAAACTAAATTTGGAAGATAAATGCCAAGGTCAGCCACAAATACAGGGATTGGAAGCTAAACTCCCCCTGCTGCTGGAGCCCATTTCCTCATTAAGAAGGTTAAAGCCGTCTCCTATTGCTGGTACACATGGCTCTAGGAATAAGTAAATGCAAATCCATTTTTGATGAGGGTGTCATTAATTCGGGTTTTCAGGATTCCCACAGATTATGTAAAACAAAACAATCACAATAAAAAATTATGTCACAAACAAGACATATATCACTTAGAACTAAACGTAACATCACATGGCAAAAACCTCCCAAATAATGGTGATTTAAACATGCATTTATTTGTTTTCATATTTAAACAAACTGAGAAGTAGGATCCAGGGAGGGTTTATCACAATTCATCAGGGACCTGTTTTATGGTCATGAACCCTCTGAGATCTTGGTTATGATCATGATTTTTGTGATCGCAGGTGTCTGCTTGGGCTCTAGCTATCCACATTCCAGACCGTTATGGAAGGAAGGATAAGAAGAGCACAACTATTCTCTTTAAAAACAAGTTTTGGAAGTTATACACAGCACTTCCACTTATAACTTACTGGCAAAATTCTAACCCCTAAGGCCACATCTGGATGTCAAAACAAAAACTCGGGAGTTTTAACTGGCTGGCAATAAGCCCAGCTAAAAATTAGTATTTTCACTCTGAGGAAGGAATGGGAGGATGGATACTCACTGGTCACTAGCCGTCTCTGACACAATGAGTGTGTAGGAGGCTGAGAAATAGGCCCCCAAATGTCCCAGTCCCAACTCCTGGATCCTGTGAACATTACTATGAAAAAAGGGACTTTGCGACTGTGATTAAAATGCGAAGATTAAGATTAAGATGGGGCAACAACCCTGGATTATCCAAGTGGACCTCAGATGCAAGCACAAGCATCCTCATAAGAGGAAAGAAGGAGACCTGACTTACAGCAGTAGGACATGTCATGATGGAAGCAAGAGGCTGGACTGATGCAAGGCAGGGGTCTCAAGCCAGGGAATGAGGGCAGCCTTCAGAAGCTAGAAAAGGAAAGGAAATAGATTCTGCCCAACAGCATCTGGAAAAAAAGCACCCTTTCCAATACCTTGGCTTTAACCAAGTGATTTTAGACTTCTGGCTTCCAGAAATGTCAGAGAATGAACTTGTACTGTTTGGAATCACCAGTTTTGTGATAATTTGTTATAGTAGTTATAGAAAACTAATAAAGAGAATCAGAATATAGTGCTCCTCCAAGAGTTCAGAAATTGTAATGATCAGATACTGATACTTTATTATTATTTATTTTTATTTGAGAGAGAGAGAGAGAGAGAAAGACTCCTAAGCATGTTCCACACTCATCAAGGAGCCCAACATGGGGCCTACTCCCATGACCCTAGGATCATGACCTGAGCCAAAATCAAGAGTCGATGCTCAACCGACTGAGCCACCCAAGTGCCTTTGAAAACACTTTAAAGAAAGTTCAAAGATAATTTAAAGATTAAAAAAATTTCACTTTAAAAATGTGTGTGGAAGAGACTATCAATAATGACCTAGAAATCAGAAATGGAATCCATTTCAGAAATGAAAAATTATAATCTTGATATGAAAACAAACAGATGGGTTAAAGAGAAGATTAGATATGGCTGAAAAAAGAAAAACTATAGAAAAGAGCTGAGGAAATTATCTGTAAAACTGTACAGAGACATGGGGAGATGAGAAGGATGACATGTAAGTTAAACAGTATGGAAGACAGAGGAGGGACAATGTTTGAAGTGATAAAAATATGCTGAAAGCCATGAGTCCACAGTTACAGGAAGACCAACATATAGCAATCAGAATAAAAAAAAAATCTACACCTAGACACATTTTTGTATGATTCCACAAAACACCAAAGATCTTAAAAATAGCTGGAGGAAAAGGATCACCTATAAAGGAAAGACAAATGGGGTGACAGTCGATTTCTCAGTAACAACAAGGGAAAATAGACAATAGAATATCTTCCAACTCGTTAACATAGTGTCAAAATGAGATTGTATTTCAGGAAAGGTATTTTTTTTTTAAGAATAAGGGCTAAATAAAGATATCTTCAGAGTAGCAAAGAATGAGAACATTTACAATCAATGGCTCTTAACTAAATGACTTTCTAAAGGATATCATTCAGGAAGAAGAAAAATTATCTCAGTAGGAAGGTCAGAAATATAAGCAGGAATGATAAGCAAAAATACCTGGTAAACATGAAGACTAAATTGAGGTAAATGTGAACAAACATTATCTAAATATGATTAATAATAACAAAAATATAATAATATGATATACAAATACAAGTTGAAATCAAACAAAATACCATTTTACCCACCCACTATGTTAGCAAACACTAAGAAGCCTGACAATACCTAGTGTTGGTGAGAATGTGGAACAAGGACTCCTACATATGCCTGAAGAGTGTAGACTGGTGCCAACACTTTGGAAAATAATTTGACCCTGCAATACCCTAGAGAAATTCTTGCACGTATGGACTTGATGACAAGTTCAAAAATGTCCGTAATAGCATTGTCTGCAACAGCAGAAACTGGAGACAATCCAAATGCTCCTCAATGGGAGAATGTATAAATAAACAGTGGTCTATTTACACAAATGGAGTCCAGCAGTGAAAATGATGACAGCACAGTCAACTGACACAATAGGGATGAATTTTAGAAAAATAATGTTGAGTTTTAAAAAAGGTAAGTCATAGAAGATTGTGTATAATATGACTCTACTTTTTGAAAGCTCAAAATCCACACTAAAGCTATAACTTTAAGGATATTTACCTATGTGTAAAGGCTGTTTTACATGCCTAGAGGGTGATAAACACAAAATGGTGATATCTGCAGGGGGCTAGGCTGGAGATGGAATGAACAGAAGCAAATAAGTCACTTCAAAGATATTGGAAGTGATAGAGCTTTAAAGTTGCTTGGTGGGTTATGTTATTTTTATGCTTTATAACATACATCCCTTATTTATACATTTTATGCATTGATTATTATATAACAAAATAAAAAAATAGTGAGGATCTGGCTCAAAGCCAGATTGCCTGGGTTTTAGTCCTGGTGCTACTACTTAACTGGTTGTATGACTTTGGGTAAATCCATTAACCCCTCAAATCCCAGGATTCTCACCATTAAAATGAGGACAATGATAATGCCTATCACCTAGAGTTGTTATGAGGTTTGTATAATACTTGTAGAGCACTTACTAAGTGCTCAGTAAATGTAAGGAACAGTTGTTGTGATTACTCTTACTTTGGTCACTGTGTGCAGCTGAGCTCTGCCAGCGTGCAGTTCACTCATTTTCACCTCGACTTCCCCAGTACATCCCCTCTTTCATGCCCAATTCCTTACCCTGTCCTCCCTACTCCCACATACAAGTATGAGCATGGACAGCATCCAGGGCTTGTCTGGGAGAGCATTTAAAAGCACATATATGGACGCCAAGAAGGGAATCCTAAGCATAAAAGGATAGAATAGTCTTTGTGTTAAGTCCCAGCAGATGTGGCTCTGCTTCAGAATGTGTTTGGATGGTTCTGTTTGGCTCTTTATAAAACTCTGAATGACTAACGTGTAAGCAATGCATCCTTAGGGTTGCAACCAGGACATTCAACTCTGACTAAATAAAACAAAAAGACATCCCTTTAGGGAGATCTGGATGCTGATGGGGTCTGAATGGGTTGTGGAAAAATGCTTCCAGAACTGGGATCCCCAAGGAATAATGACGGCACAGTTGGTCAGGGCAGTCTGACAAACCCTGCTAGAATCCTGGCAGCAAAAGTCTTGAGCTAAAAGGTCTGTTTCATTGTGCCTCAGGGACTAGAGAAAAGTAAGTTCAAACTCACCCTTTCCTTCTACTTCCTTCTTTTTTTTTTTTTTTAAGTTCTCCTGTAGCACAAGCTGCTTGCATCTGGCTCAGGAACTAGGCATTTTGCAACCTGTTTTGGAGTGTTTCCCTTTGTGTTCTCTGGAATTGCAGCTCGTTTGCTTGGCTGGAAACAGAGATGGAAAGAGAAGCTCATATCTAGCCGCCTTCACTGTCCTCCAAACCCCTTACGCTCAGTAAATACAATCTATGGCGTGATGCCTAATGTGATTCTTCTGTCCATGCCTGCCGGCTCCCAATTCTTTCTCAGACTTTTGTCTTCTTTGGCTACTGCCATTGTCTCATGCAACGGGTTGATCTGCATCCCCCTAAAAGGTATGCTGAAGTCTGTATCCATCAGGATTCTCCAGAGAAACAGAACAATAGGAGTAACAGAGGTATATAGGAAGAGATTTATTATGAGGGACTGGCGCACATGATTATGGAGAATGAGAAGTCCTGTGATCCGCAGCTGGCAAGCTGGAGGCCCATAAAAAACCAGTGGTACAGTTCCAGTCCTAACATAAATGCTTGAGAACTGTAAGCATTCTGTCGGCGACAGAAGATGGATGTACCAGTTCAAGCACAGAGAGCAAGTCTGCCCTTCCTCCATAATTTGTTGTAGCCACACCCTCAACAGACTTGATGCCCACCCACAGTGGGGAAGGTAATCTCCTCTACTCAGCCCACTTATTCAAATATTAATCTCATCCAGAAATACCCTCACAGACTTGCCTAGAAATAATGTTTAACCAAATATTTGCATATGCATCCTATGGCCCAGTCAAACTGACACATAAAATTAACCATACACTGCCGCCATGAAGCCTTACAACTGAGAAGTTAAGTCAATCATTAACTTTATTTTGTAGAAGAGGAAACAAGATTGAGGGCTTAAGTAGCTTGTCTGAGGTGGCCTGGCTATAAAGCAGTAGAGCCAAGATTCAAGCCAACATATCTGACTTCAGAGCTGGTGTCCTTGGCCAACTCAGTTGTGAGGCCCATCAAAGGGGAGGGACTGCAGCCAACCCACAGAATCCGTTTTAGGTGGCAGCTGTGCAATAGCCTTCGTGGCCCCTCTGTTGTGGTCCTTTTCTCAAACTTTGGCAGAAATAAGAATCATCTGGAAGAGAGGCTCAGCTGCTGATGCAAATTTCTACCCTCCCAGAAAGTCCCTTCTAGTAGGTCAGGTATGGGCCCCAAGAGTCTGGATTTTGAACCACATTGCTCCACAGGATATCTGCCCAGTCACAAATTACAGGATAAACTTACTTTTTTAAAAATCTAAGTAGGCTTCAACTTGGGGCTTGAACTCACGACCCTGAAATCAAGACCTGAGCTAAGATCAAGAGTTGGATGTTTAACCAACTGAGCCACTCAGGCAGCCCAGGATAAGGTTACTTTTAAACAGCATGCTACTTACCTTTTCAAATAATAAGCTAACATATTTTCAGGTGAAATAACCTTGCAATTAAAGCAAAGTATCCAACTGTTAATCTGAACAAAATATAATACATACATTCCGGGAAGTCCAAAGGCCGTTCAAAAGGTTTGAGTAACAGGTGGAAAATAGAGTATTTATTGTATCGTTTTCAAATTAAAAATTGGACTCATTGCTGTAAATTTAGAGATATTTCACTTGGAAACATACTTGAGCCTATTTTTTGAAGGGAACATCTGTTTACAAATTTATCTTATCATTACCAATTTTTGAACACACTGCATTTTGTATGGTCTCAGACCACAGCTTTTGAAAAATGTATTTATTTCCGTGCCCCTATGGTCCTGTCTACAGGCAGGAAGAACCACACTCTACAGGAGTGAGGCTGCTCCACACATAGGGCCATTGTAACACGGATGGGGGAGGACCCCAATGGGAATACTTTCGAGGAGAGAAGTGTTGTCCACTGTGTTGCAAACAGAATTAAGAGCTTCTCGATTACTCTTTCCGTAGGAGGAGACTGCATTAATGTCCTATCCAGATTTCATTTCTCCTGGGCTGGTGACTAGGACATTTCTTTGTCCAGATAATTGGTGGTTATATACTGCTCTTCTTGCTTGTTTAACCCCACTTGCTCTACCTACTTCTTCCTTCTTCCCACAGACAAACCTAGCCTTTATTTACAGATATAACATACTGTTCTGAAAAAATCCCCAGGCTGGATGCTAGATTGGTGACAAGAGTTCCAACCTGGTTCTCTCTTCCCACTAGCTCTCTCCCCTTCCTCCCAAACCCCACCATCAAGCTCCTTCTGAAGAAAAGTATCATTGCAGTTGGAAAATCTTAAGCCCATTAGATTTTAAATGAATTAGTTATTAAAATTGGGTCTCTTAAACCTTAATGAAGGTAACTGTAATTTTTAACATTTTACTTCAAGCCTGTTTCATACCTACTAAGTGTCAGACTATGCAGGGCATCAACGTGAATAATCTTCTTTGTTCATTACAAATGACCTGCAAGGCAGACAATTGTGTTCAGTTGTTTGGAAGCTTTTGTTCTAAATTATTATTTTTTAAATTTTTATTTATTTGAGAGAGAGAGAGAGAGAGAGAGAAACGTAGAGAGCTTGAGAGAGGGGTAAGGAGAGGGAGAGGGAGAATCTCAGGGAGAGGGAGAATCTCAAGCAGGCTCCGCACCCTGTGAAAAGCCTGACACGGGGCTTGATCCCATGGTCCTGGGATCATGACCTGAACCAAAATCAAGAGTCAGACACTTAACAAACTGAACCACCCAGGCACCCCTTTAAATTATTACTTTTTAAGTGAGATTAAGAACAAAATAATTTAGGGGGACCTGGGTGACTCAGTTGGTTATGTGTCTCTTGATTTTGGCTCAGGTCATGATCCCCAGCTCATGGTTTGGAGTGCTGTGTCAGGCTCTGTGCGGACAGCTCGGAGCCTAGAGCCTGCTTCAGATTCTGTGTCTCCCTCTTTCTCTGCCTTTCCCTCATTTGCATTCTGTTTCTCTCTCTCAAAAATAAGTAAACATTAAAAAAATTTTTAAGTAATACTTTTTGTATAGATAATATATGCACAAAATCTAAAGGCAGTTGAATAGATAATATATGCACAAAATCTAAAGGCAGTTGAAAGTGGGTCCAAAGTGAGATGTAGTGTAAGTGCAAACTGCACACTGGATCTTGAAGGCTTAAAATAAAAATAAAGAATGGAATAGGTCTCATTGATAAGGGTTTTTTTTAAGTTTAATTATTTTGAGAGAGAGAGAGAGAGAGAGAGAGAGAGCGAGCACAAGTGCAGGGGAGGAGGCAGAGTGAGGAAGAGAGAGAATTCCCAAGCAGGCTTTGTGCTGTCAGCACAGAGCCTGATGAGGGGCTTGATCTCATGAACTGCAAGATCATGACCTGACCTGAAATCCACAATCAGATACTGAAACTGAGCCACTCATGCACCCCTTAATAAGTTTTTTTTACTGATTACATGAGGAAATGATAATATTTTGGATATATTGGGGCTAAGTAAAATCTTTTGTTAAAATTAAATTCACCTATTTAAAAAAAATCTTTAATGTTTATTTTTGAGAGATACACACAGAGCACGAGTGGAGGAAGTGCAGAGAAAGAGGGAGACACAAAATCCAAAGCAGGCTCCAGGCTCTGAGGTGTCAGCACAGAGCCCAAAGTGGAGCTTGAACCCACAAACCCTGAGGTCATGACCTGAGCTGAAGTCAGATGCTTAACCAACTGAGCCACCCAGGTGCGGTGTTTCTTTCTTTTTTTTTTTTTTTTTAAATGTGACTACCAGAAAAATTTAAATTACGTATGTGGCTTGCATTATATTTCTACTGGACAGGGTAGGGCTGAAACATTCAGGAAGAGGAACTATCCCTTTGCAGACTCAAAGGGAAGACTTAAAGAAAGAAAGTAGAGACAAGGGTGCATGACACGAGACATAGAGCAAGCTCTCATAAATAATGGGGAGGGGATAAGCTGATTTTCTCTACTTAACATTTGGTTCCTGGGAAGGATATAAAAGTTGACACTGAGACCATGGCTTGTCTTCTACCTTCAGTCAGATACTCTGCTTTCACACCCATGGCACTTAGTATTCAGATCTACCAGAACTCCTCAGCTAGCCTCCTGCTCTGCCCGGGCATTGCATGCCTCCTGCAGAGACTCAGTCCTCAGTCACAATCTTGAATGAACCTTCATTTCATTTCTAGAGCCCTTTTCCTTTTATGAAAACCTGGCCCACTGACCGTATGAGTCCTTGTTTAGAAAACAAGCATGCAAGCTTATCTTTTAAGATAAGGAAATCATAGCCTTCTATATATAAATGTTCAGCTGGTTTACAGTGAGCCTAAACCTGAAATCAATATAAATGGTGTCTTGGATAGAATTCTTTAGAAGCAGAGCCTGACACAGGGACTTGGGTACACATGATTTATTAGGGGAGTGAGTGTTCTTTAGATGATAGACAGATAGATAGACAGATGATAGACAGATAAATAATTAGGAGTCAGGGAAGCAGATAGAGAAGGGGAAAAATCTGAGAGCCCAAAGCATGAGCATTCACTAGGGGAAATCTAACCTTAGCCTGATCAATTGTGGGTAGTCTCTGGAGCCATGCTGCCCAATAGAAGTTACTGCAATGTTGGGAATGTTCCACATAATTGGCACTGTCCAGTATAGTTACCACTAGCTACATACGGCCATCGAGCATTTGAAATATGGCTAGCATAACTGAAAAACTTAATTTTCAATTTAACTTAATTTAAATTTGAAGAGCTACATACTGCTAAAGTCTACCATATTTGGGCAACATAGTTTTGGAGAATAAGCCTCATGACAGAACAGGGAGGAGGAGGCTGGCCTCTTGTGCTCTCATTGGCTGTGGGCTGCCCTAGCCTTGGTGGGAGGGTGGATGGGGCATAATTTCCCAGCAGGGCTGTTAGCAGGACACATTCACACAGCTGATGAGTGGGTATACTGGCCAAGTAAAGGTGATGAGGGGCACCCCAATGCCCACAACAGGTTAGCTCTCAACTGGATCCCGTGACATCTTATTTTCATCTTTCCATGGATTCTCCAATAACTGAATTGTAGCCATAGAATAACCTGTAGCCAGCAGCTGGCCATGTGCTCCATGCCACAAAACAAACCTCCTAATCCTCAGAGCTGTGGGTTCCTCTCCACTCCATTCTCAAATCTTCCCTTGCAATTCTACTGGTTTGCAGGTCCCAGGAAGAGAGTAATCATGTTTTGCATAGGTATGCAGAAGGAATTTTTCTGTGGGCTTTTGATTATTAGCTTTTTCAGCCATAGAGCATAACTCTATTTGATTTTACAGTTTCTACTACAATCTTTGAGATGGCTACCCTAACATCTCTAAAAAGTGAGGAAAAAACAAAACCAACTTTGCCCTTTTTCACACTGAAGTGTCATAGATCTGAAGTTATAAATGAGGAAACCTGAGTTCATGTTTTATTTATACCTATTACACTTAATTTATGGTGTTAGAAAACTTATTCTGCTTAATTTATGCAGGAATTAACTTTGGTAGAGATTAATTTTGAATCTATGGCCCCTTCCTAAAATATGTCATCTCTTTTTGTAATCTTGGCTTGCAGACAGAGATGGTAGTGAGTGGAAAAAAAAAAGAAAAATAGAAAAACAAAACCATAAACAAACCCAAAAAACTTTCAAAGGGAAGTACTTTAGGTCCTTAAAATGAGAATAATAAGATGTTTTAGAATTAGGATACCTTTAGAATTCACTGATAGAGAATTTAGAATTCATATAATGGTTCTTTCCATTGAGTTCAGACATTCAGTAGGTTTTAAGATGAAAATACATAAAACAAAAGAAAATAAAAAATAGGACCTTGGCATATATTAATACTTAATATTAACAATTTAAGAACTCTGAAATATTTAATCAGTATTACACATACATTATCCATGCTACATCTTTATAGATTACTAGGTAAGTGTGATAAGGATGGGAAAAGTATGGGAAGGAGAGGGAGATCACTGTGTCCAAAAATTAAAGGGAGATGCCTAGCTGGCTCAATCAATAGAGCATGTGACTCTTGATCTCAGGGTCATGAGTTCAAGCACCAAGTTGGGCACAGAGCTTATTAAAAAACAAAAACAAAAGCAACAACTTAAAAAATCAAAGGCAAGCACAAAATATAGCTTTGAGTCTCCTGACAGTCAAGGGAAAAAGGAAACAATAGATGTCATGCCCAATCCAAGAAAGTATATTAGTTTGCCAAGAATAACTAATTTTGGTTTTGTTTCAGAATATTGTCTATCTAAAAAAAGAAAGCTGTTCTTTATAAAAACAACAACAACAACAACAACAACAAAGCAAGAAAAGAAAGCCAGGGGCGCCTGGGTGGCTCAGTTGGTTGAACGTCCTACTTTGGTTCAGGTCATGATCTCATCGCTTGTGGGTTCAAACCCTGTATCAGGCTCTGTGCTGACAGCTCAGAGACTGAAACCTGCTTCAGATTCTCTGTCGCCCTCTCTCTCTGCCCCTCCCCTGCTCACCCCTGTCTCTCTCTCAAGAATAAATAAACATTAAAAAAAGATAAAAAACCAGAAAACCAAACAAATAAGTAACATTGTAGATGATGTCTTTTTTTTTTCTCTTTTCTTTCCTTAGACCCTCACAATCTTTATAGCTTTATCCCTGGTCCATTTCACTCACTGACACTACCTGCCTGACTCTCGTACTTGTGTTTGTGACCCCTGATCCTGAGGATGCTATTCAGAGCTAGTCACACCTCCTGTTTAAGCCTCAGGCAGTCGTGCCACTAGGTGGATAGAGGAGGAGACAAAGTGAGTTGTCCCCCACTCTTCCCAAGGCAGATGACACCATCTCTCCATAGCCATTATGGTCTCCACAGCTGTTATGGTTTCCTTTCCTGAGCCCCTGACACTGTCTTCACCCCAGCAGCCAGCCGGCACCCAGAACTAGAGGCCACCTCTGGTGATGGGGCTGGGGTGCCAAAGGAGGGCATCTGGGGAAAGGATACCAAAAAAGCACTTCCTCATGGATAGGGTCTTGTCTGTTCATTTTTACTTGAAAAAAAAAAAAAAAAAAAGGACAGGGGCATTCTACCTGGTTATGTGTTTTACTGGACAAAAGCAGAGAGTATATATAATATTAAGTCATCCTTCTGTAGATTACCTGACCAAGTGAGTGATTCTGGTTTGCTTCTTGACTGTGTTGTTGGCGGTTGCATGGTTTAGTTCTGAAAGAGAGAACAAATCTCTGTCCTTCACCAGCACTCCACAAAAAGCAATGCAGGAAGCTTAGTCAAGTGCGCAAATCTCTACTATGAACTTTTCTGCCATATATGGGGGAATTACTGGCCCTTGAAAGCTATCACAAACAGTTAAGAAGCAAGGTTATAACATGATTTGACACGGAGTTTTGACAGGCCCCACTCAGAAATGTGGAAAGTGCAGCTTTAAAGGCACCATTTCAGGAGATTAAGATTTGAAATTGTGTTGCTTTATCCTGCCGTTTTCTTTCCACAGGCTTTTCCTTAGGGCTTGCAATGGAGTTCTTTTTTCTTCTTCCTTTTTTCCCCTAGTGTACATATGAAGGTTTGCAACGCTTCACGCTTGAAGACTTGAAGAAAACTGAGTAAATTTAATATGACCGACTTCATAGTCACTGGCTTCACATGCATTTGCTTGCTGTGAAGAGAAAAGCATGTGAGGAAAATATATTGCCACTGAAGGAACGGATCTGTCTCAAGTATAATTGCTCATTTTTATCCACCCCTTGTGTCTTACCAGAGTAGATTACTAAAGAGGCTAGCTCTGCTGCACGAAACCTTCTCTGCCACAGTTCTTCAGGACGGGCCACATCCTTAGGCCTCCTCGCTCTCCATCCTGGGCACATCAGCAATAGCTCAGCGAACACCAATTCTATGCATCCCTTCTCAATTCTCTGACATTCCTTGAGCTTTTTAAAATGCTTGAGTCCCTGGGCTCTTGGCAGCTGAAACAAAACCTGAAAGAAATCCACCAAGCTCTGCAATCAGTGTGTTAAATTCTTCCAACAGCAAGAGGTGAAACCCTTCTGTTTCCAGTCATGTGGATGCTGGAGCCACTGGGCTCAGATCCCTGAGTTAATGGTCTTGGAGAAGTTGAGCCCAAATTCTCCATCCAGAAAGGAAGAGCAGATTCAACCCTCAGCCCAGAGCTGCTCTATTTCCTGAGAAGAAAGGAGGAAGGAATCACTCATATCAGACTTTCTAGATCTATCCTGTTTGAGCTTTCTTAAGAATTTTGTGGGATATAAAACTCTTCTGTCCTTATTAGAGCACATGCTCTACTGGCGGCAGGGGGCTGGGAGATGGAGAGGTTGGGAAAATGTCGATCTAGCAGCTGACAGAGACGGAAGGTGGAGAACAAACCGCTCCTGTGGTTTCCGGGGGGCCCACTGTAACTAGTAGAGCCATGTGTTATGAGGAAGAGCGGTGGACAAGGGCTGCAACTGAAACTGGCTTATTCTTTTTTTTTTTAATTTTTTTTAATGTTTTATTTATTTTTGATACAGAGAGAGACAGAGCATGAGAGGGGGAGGGGCAGAGAGAGAAGGAGACACAGAACTGGAAGCAGGCTCCAGGCTCTGAGCTAGCTGTCAGCACAGAGCCTGATGCGGGGCTCGAACCCACGAACTTGAGATCTGACCTGAGCCAAAGTCGGAGGCTTAACCAACTGAGCCACCCAGGCGCCCCGAAACTGGCTTATTCTTTAGCACATTCTCAGTCTTGTCAATTAAACAGAAACTGGGGCTCTGACAAGTGTGGAGAGGGAAGAAGAATGGCAGGGTGTGGAGCTGGGAGCACTAGTGAAGCCCTAAAGCCTCTGGTAGCATCGCATAGGTTGTGTGTGCAGGCAGAAACTTTTCAAATGGCTTTGAGACCTTGGATGGAGGTTAAGAGGGAAAGGGAGACTCAACAAAAGGAAAGTCTGGGACAAACTCTGCCTATTCCATGGTTTTGCTTAAGTCAACCTTAATCCCTGGGGTTGAGCTTCTGCATAATGAACTAAAAATATTACGAGGAATAAGTCATCACCTAAGATACTGATCTCAGTGATGTGACATATTGCCAGGGCCTTTGGTCAGGCCCAGTGTGGTTTTGACAATATGGCCCTAGTCTGTCTTTCTCAGTACATCTTTTTTTCTACCGTCCCATCAATCCCTTGCTCTTGTCTTTACCAACTCCTCCGTGTTCCCAGGCAGACCTTGCACTTACACAGCTGTGCTGAGAGTATTCTCACTGCCTGACAGAAGTCCTCTCTCTGCTGTCTAAAGAAGTTCATTATCTATCTTTAAAAAAATTTTTTTATGTTTATTTATTACTGAGACAGAGAGAAACAGAGCATGAGTGGGGGAGGGGCAGAGAGAGAGGGAGACACAGAATCTGAAGCAGGCTCCAGGCTCTGAGCTGCCAGCACAGAGGCTGATGCAGGGCTCTCCACAAACTGTGAGATCATGACCTGAGTGAAGTCGGATGCTTAACCAACTAAGCCACCCAGGCGCCCCTATCTATCTGTTCTTCATGTTCTCTGTCAAGTTCCTTCTATAATGACTTTTCTAGCTCCCCAGACAAATTACTCCTGTCCTTCTTTGAATTTCCATTTTTATGTGCTCTAGCATATATTGGATTTTGATGATTTCTTCATTGGTTTGCTCTGCTAGATCATGTGTGCTTTAAGTGGAGGGTTGGGGGAAATCAAAGTTAAGTTTAGTTACCTTGTCCTGCATTAAAATAAATGAAAAGTCTGAGATATGTTAGGTACTATTTTAGTATTTGGTAAATGTTCATAAAAGGAGGAAGAAAATAGAGGCAGAGACGCTGTATCTTTGTTATCAGTGTTGTATATTGGCATACACACACATGAATATAAATATATAGAAGTATTTACCCTGTCCCATATACCATGCTTGGCAATTTTACATGGATATTTTAATTTAAGTCTCACAAGGATCTGTTGTAAAGGTGAGGAAATAGAAATGATTAAGGATTTAAGTAATTTGACCAAGGTCACATAGCTAGTAATAGAGTATAAATCCAAATTCAGTCTGACTCCAGAGCCCGAGATTTCATCTGTTACTATTAGTTACCACCGTGTATCATATCTGTAAGGGACAGCTGTTACTTTCTTGGCTGCCTGCCTCCCACTTTAAAAGCTGAAAAGTTCAGACACTGTCCTGGCTTCCTTTGCAGCTAGGATGCAGGCACTTGACCCAGGCTTGACGAAACAGATGCACCTGCTAGTGACTTTGAACTGGGAACTGGTGACATAAAGAGGCAGAGACAATGGAGAATCCAGAGGTGTCGAAATGGCGGTAGCAGGAGGAGTGCCATCCAAAGTCCAGTGTCGGTGGCTATTTGGTGACCTGCAGCATATGTTCGTTGTTCGGTGGTGGGGCTGTGGTGGGGATTCCTCACCACATGGGTTAAGTGGGGTGCTCTGGGCTGGGGTCCATTTACTTGCTGCTTGGCTCCCTTGTTTGGTCTCCTTTTCTAGCCTGGTTCAAATCTTTTTGGAACATCCTTGAATTATTTAATTCAGTAACAAATATTATTTAACTCAGTAACAAATATATATAATTTTCCCCCCTTTTTTTCCGGCTTAGCCAGAGTTAGTTTCTGTTGCTTGTAATCAAGACACCTGGCTGGTATAATATCCAAACCCATTATCTCCAATATAGGTTCCTATATTCCTACCTGGAAAAATCCCATAGATGTGTCCAGAATTTTATGAAAGTTCAGCTGAGTAGAGGATTAAGATGGCAGATTGTGTATCATTGGGAAAGAAGGATTTCTAGTTCATCTATCTGACTACCTATTTGTGATTCATATTGCAGTTTGCATGGATGAATATGGAAATTTTCAGTATGTTGCCACTATACTAGAATCCAGAAATGAATTTTTACCTCCCAAGTAAATTTGATTTCCAGGTTTAACTCTGATTTCTAGGTCTAATTCTAAAACATTTGTAATGAATTTAGCCTTTGAACAATAATAAGAAAAAATACTAAATATCTTTCCTGCTTATTTCAAGAAAAACGGTTTCCCAAAACTGTAGTAGTTACAAAACTAAGATCACAGAGGAAGTTGAATTGCTGAATTATTTAATATAATCTGACTCATTAGAGTCTTAGTTTCTGATATGAAAGAAGATATAATAGCTTACACAAAGATTATTGATAAATTCCAAGATGAAATTCTCTTTGAAGAGAATGAAATGTGGTCGGGTGGAACTAATCTCTCTGGCCTAATTCAATGAGGGAGCTGAGTTTGCAGTTTGACAAAGGGTTTATAATTACAAGACATCCTGGAACTTCTGGAAGAAGCTACTGTTTCAGATTGCCAAGTGACCCACTGAGATGTCAGATACTAAACAGGAATAAACCTTACAGAGGCTAGGGGTTTGACCTTGGTAAGTCTAGACATACTAACATGATTATCATCACTTTAATCAGATTATAAAGTAAACATACACCCTACAAGGCAAAGAATCTCATGGGGTTATTTAGAGGATGATGAAAAGCTGCTTTCTATCTCTACCGAGGACACAACAGGAAGATGGGTGATTTTTAGCATGAGAGACTTTGGGACGATCAATGGCTCTGAACCAGGATTAATTTGAAAACATTTTTGGTGGAAGGGGGAGGGAGGTGTTGCTGGCATCTAGTAGGTAGAAGCCAAGGATGCTGCGAAACATCCTATAATCGCAGGATGGACCCCACAACAAAGAATTATCTGGCCCCAAATGTGCCAAGCTTGAGAAACCCTGAGTTAGACGTAAGAAAAAATTTCTGAATCTGAAATTATATGAATAGTGGAATGGGTTTACAGGTCCAGGACTAATGTGAGGTGAGTTAAGTATTTGCCTTAGGGTAAAAAATTTAAGTTTCTAAAACATCAGCCATCAAGATAAATAATATTAAAAAAACCAAAATCAATGGAAAAAAAATCTATGATGAACAATATAACAAAATTTTAAATAAAGATAGGATTCAACAGGGAAGGGATCTGGATATACAAAGTTGAAACATTATTTATCTTAATTACCCAGGCTTTGGCTCCTCCTTCCCCTGGCCCCCTTTAAGTTGTGCCTGAGGCAATGCCTCATTCCGCTCATCCTAGTCCTGGCCTGCTGGATTATTAAGGGTATGCAATTGTTTCAGCTAAAGGTGATTTGATTTGTTTATAACTAAACTGGGGTTAGTCAGGTCTCATAAAGGTAAACAAGAAGTCCTTTCCAGGTCTAGAATATTAGATCTTAGTGACTACATTAAGGAAGCAATCCATTTATTAAACCCCACAGAATTTCCCTAACATGGGCTTTTAATTTCTCTGATTTATAGCCTGGCCTTGATTAGCCAACATCACCTTCATTATGAATAGTAATATATGAATGCCATCCCAAAGAAATATGTGGCAATAACTGTGGTCTTAAGCAATATTCATCTGTTGTAACTCATCTTTCCAGAAAAATAACTCTTATATGGCTTTTCCATTTTATTTAGCAAGTAAACTATTCCTGCTTCTTATCCTCTTCTCTCCCCAATCCCACTTCACCTCAAAACCAACTAAATATTCTTCTTTGGGCCCCACTGATTCTGACATTATTTTATATTACTTGTCCATTTTGTCTCCCAGAATGCCTTAGATAGAATTTTGGGGGGGGCAGGGGAGAACATTTTAAATATTTCTCCTTCTAATTGGCTGGGGAAATGATCTATAATTACTAAGTTTATGTATGTGGTACATAGAGTACTTACGGCATAATGCTGATCCCCTCAGAAATGTGAGATGGGACATTCAAAGATAATTTATTATTCTGGACAGGGCAAGATAGACAGTTATAAAAAATTACAGTAATATTACTAATTAGGAGAAATGTGGTCTTGGATCCATATCAGAACAAACACTCTAACCATTATAGATTGCTTTCCATTAATTTCCCTGGTTTCCATCTATGCATGGCTAGCCGGTTAGAGTACTTGCATTCAGGAAATGTACTCGTGCATAAAGTAACTGGATATGGGACCTACCACTTTCCCACATCCTGTCACATAATCTAACTGACATATGTACAATTCCTTTTGATCTATGCTAACCATCTTTATCTCAATGCAGATCTGAGCTTCCTATCTGTTATTTTAAAAAATGCTTTAATCAGAGGGTAGCAACAAGTTGGGTTGAATTATAGGGTTTGGGTTTAGGATTTTTTTTCATTCTGTTAAAAACAAAGCAACATCAAACTTGGGCTCCTTCTTCCCAACCACATAGTTATTGCTATTGTAATGAGCTATTTTGAGTTTATTTCTTGAAAAAAAGAACAAAAAGAAAGAAGAGAAAAATGACCTAAGGAACTAAGTGGTAGATGGGTAGATGAAGAATAATTCTAATATTATTTGAATTGTCAAAGCTAGACATATCCAAATGTTTTCTTTATTTTTCTCCTTTTTCTTTTTCTTTTCTTTTTAATTTTTGATCCAGAGGTAAACAGAAGTGCATGTGTGTCTGTCTACTGCTTAAATAAAGGATGCATTTAATTGTCTAGGATTTGGGATCCTAAGCTGCCAAGATGTGTGCTATCCAGAAAACCTACTAGAAAGGGCAGTACAGAGCACTGAGTGGAATGGGTATTGCCCTGGGGAAGAAGTCACCTTAGTATTATGCATTTTGACTAAGGACAGGTCACAGGATCTAAATTGTATTTGGCTAGGTTTTTCAATCCACAAAATAGTGATGACAATGCTTAAGGCTTCCTTCATAATAAACTATACACATGAATATTAACTTTGTGGGCTACCTATTGTTCTGTTGCAGAAAAAAAAAAATAAGACAACTATGTTCCCTAGAGAATTTTAGCTAGACTTTGGAAGAAAACCAAATGAGACAAATGGGGTGTTTCTAAATGTAGAATACCTTTTTCTCTAAACAAATGTTACTCTACCTATTTTTATAATATATCCTGGTCAATTGTCTAGTGAATTTTCTCCTCAAGATTTTATTTTTACAGTAGACTTCGAAGTTAAAATAAAACAGCTTTTTAAAAGTATATTGAAATGAAGCATGATATTCTATTGATGGAGTTGTTTAATCCAGCCATTGTTTCTTTTTGTAAAAAATTTTTAATGTTTCTTTACTATTGAGAGACAGAGAGAGAGAGAGAGCATGAGCATGGGAGAAGACAGAGAGAGGGGGAGACACAGAATCTGAAGCAGGCTCCAGGCTCCAAGCTGACAGCACAGAGGCCGAGATGGGGCTTGAACTCACAAACTGAGAGATCACGACCTGAGCTGAAGTTGGACGCTCAACAGCTCAACCGACTGAGCCATCCAGGTGCCCCCAAGCCATTGTTTCAACAGGTTTGGGTTTATAACTGGCCAAGATAGTTTTAGTTCTTACGTAGAAATGAAATGGTCAGGTCTTTCAAGCACTTGCAGGACTTGGACACTAAAGCTCGAGGGGATGGGATCTCTGCAGAACCACGGAGAAAAACAGAACATATTCCTGAAGGTTCCCTGGAGATGGGTTGGAAGGGTGGTACCAAGATGGACTTATCATCTTGTTTTGTGAATCTCAGAGAAGGAAAGAGGACATTTGCAAAGCATTTTCATGCTTCTCACCACACAGGGTATTCTGGCAGAAAATTCTGCTTATAGTCAGTGCTCAGTATATGAGCTGCCAAGAATAAGGCTCTTAAAGGTTATGTGAGGGCTTGATGAGAGCTGATGTGTGAGATTCTGGTTCTTTGCTGCAGCTGATGGGTTCTTTGTGTAGTTTATCAAGCTTTAAGGACTAACGACTTTGAGACAGGGAACTAGAAGTACTGTGAAGAGTCATGGATTTTAATTATGCTTCTTAAACATCCTATTTTTGCGGTTCCAAACATCTGTTTTATGTTTTGCTTTTAGTACTGACACCTCGACATCGTCCCCTTCTAGAGGGGTGGAGAATATAGGGCAGAGTCAAGGAGTCTTTCTCCGTGAACGTCCCCTCCTGTCCCTTGATGAAGGACGAGGAATTCTGAGTAGAGAGTGTGATGTCAGAGGTAAGACAGAGCAACTATCATTCATGAGAGGTGAGGAAAAGTTTCAGGTCCAAACACTTATGAAGTAGTGAACACAATTATTTAAGATCACAAGAACTTTACACTATTTTCTTCTCCTGCAAATGACATTTTGATTTAATTATGTAGCTATTGATTTTTAAAAGGAGCTGATTAGAATGATTGGAAACATTAGCTTGGAACTATATTTTTCTGTTGCTTTATATTAAAAAAAAAAAAGAGAGAGAATACTACAGTTGATCTCCTGTGTGAACGTCAGCCCTGAGATCTGAACCAATGATGTTCTAGAGAGCAAAGAAAAGTGGGGAAATGTTCACATAAATGTTGACTGAAAGAGTAGAGATGGGATCCTTTGTGAAGAAATAGTATATTCTAGGATTTTTTTCAAGTGTGTCTGTTTGGTCCAAATCAGTGATAAGTGTGGCTGCGGAAGTGCTTTAAAACTGACCCTGCTTCTCAGTGGTCTTGAGAAAAATCAAGGCCACAGACTTTGTGAAAGATTTTCCATATACACCTCTCCTTGAGGGGGTGAGTGAGAGGTATCACGGAACACATCTGGAAATACAGCTTTAGAATTCCTTTAGCCTGAGAGGACTGGCTCAGGGTAAAATCTCCAAACAAAACAAATTACTAAACATCCACAATGGAATAAGAAGAAAGGCTCCCTTAAGGTGTGTTTAATTGAGCCATTAATGCACAGAGAGGAGTAGCCCAAAGCACTAGCATTTCAACTTCCTGGCTCAGTGGGCACAGTAGGCCTGTCAGAACAGCCTCGTAAAACACAACCCAATTGTCTCTTATTCTGTAATTAACATATTGTAAAGTTGACAATATGATTATGGTTGAATTGAGCCAGAAATGAATTGGCACTTTTATCTGCATATAACATAGCTTCCTCTTGGGAACTAAAGGAATAGTGTGGATAGGAAGAGAGCTGCCCACTGTGTGAAGACAAAGCAAAAATAGTGTTATCAGAAGCTCTGTAAAACCTTTAAAGAATAACAAAGTAAGTGGGATCTTAAAGGCTCTATAATTCCTCAATCAGCTTCCTCCTTAGCATAAGACTGGCTTCACTAAGGCAGAGTAGATAGAACTAAGTGCCAGGTGCAATTTCACCTTCTTTTTATAGATTAAGATTATCTCAACCTGCCAATCTGCCAACCAATTATGAGGAAGTTACAATTATCCTATCCTTTTATAGGTGAGGGAACTAAAGCACAGAGAGGGAAAGTAACTTGCAGAAGTTCACACAGCCAGAGTTCTGTGCTAAGGTTACCACCTGGAATTCTGACTTTGTAGTTGTGCTTTGTACCATTATACCACACTGCCTTTTCCTCTGCTAAACTCTTTTTTCGTTTTTAAACTAAGCTTTATGCCCAATATGGGGCCTGAATTCATGACCCTGAGATCAAGAGTTGCATGCTCTATGGACTGAGCCAGCTAGGCGGCCCCCTGCTAAACTCTTAAAGTTTAAACTCTGAAGTCGGGGGTCCAAAGACAAATTTTCCTGGACTCAAATTCTGTGAGAATTAGCATTTTTAACGGCCTAATCTTTTGTGACAATAGGAAAAAAATTAACATAAGCATGTTTAGGGAATCACATTATAACTGGGTATGGGCCTGTGTTGTGACTTCTTTCTGCCTATGTAAATCCCTGCCTTTTGTGAAGCCATAGACTTGGGGATAAAGGGATTTAGTCATTGAAGTCAAATACTTCTGACAGTCTTATGACATCATGCTCCATGGAAGAAAGAAAATCTCTAAATACAGTTTGTATTTCTTGTTTATTTCTCTGTTGGGAACTTTTCCTTTTTTTCATTGGTTACCAATTCTCATTGGTTATTTTGTTTCCTTAATTTTTTAATGTACTTACAGCATAGGAAAAGTGGAGATACAAAGTGGCCTGCCTTTCCAGCATTAATTATCTGTATTCTTATAGTTATGAGGCTGAGTATTTTATTTAAAATAAATAAATAAACTTGTAAAATTAGTCTTCCCTCAAACATCTCTCCCCACCTACTCTAGACTCTATACCTTCCAAATGCCCGGGGGGGGGGTGGGGGGATGGGAAGCAGCTTGACTGCAAAGTGCAATCACAAATATTGCAAAGGATGCTGTATTTTAGTTGGGCAAAGTGCTGGGAAAAAATGGAAAGTCAGGGACAAATGAGGACTGGCAGAATTAGACAAGCTATCATTAAACAGGAGAAAAATCTACAAGAATGATGATAGGATAGGTGCTTTAAAAGAGAAAGATTTCTCTCAAGGGACTAACAGAGGCCCTTGGGAAAACTGGTACAGACTTCACATATTCTGCACAAATGAATCTCTGTGGTTATGTCATGTCATTCAACAATTTTGAAATGAAATTTTCATTTTGGAATACGTTAGATTTATAGAATAATTGCAACTATAATACAGAGGTCTTGTCTACTTCTTACCAGTTTCCCCTAATGTCAGCTCTTTTTTTTTTAATGTTTTATTTATTTTTGATACAGAGAGACACAGAGCATGAAATGGGGAGGGGCAGAGAGAGAAGGAGACACAGAACCAGAAGCAGGCTCCAGGCTCTGAGCTAGCTGTCAGCACAGAGCCTGACGTGGGGCTCGAACCCACGAATCTGAGATCTGACCTGAGCCGAAGCTGGAGGCTTAACCGACTGAGCCACCCAGGCGCCCTCCCCTAATGTCAGCTCTTAACTTACCATGATACATTTGTCAAAACTAAGAAATTGACACTTGCACATTACTTTTAACTAAACTCCAGCTTTTCAGATTTCCCTATATTTTCCCCATTTTGTTTCTGTTCCAGGATCCAATTCAGGACACCATACTGTATTTTTTCCTAATTTACTTTTTAATGTTTTATTTATTTTTGAGCGAAAGAGAGACAGCATGAGCAGGGGAGGGTCAGAGAGAGAGGGAGATAAAGAATCTGAAGCAGGCTCCAGGCTCTGAGCTAACTGTCAGCACAGAGCCCGACGCAGGGCTCAAACCCACGAACCGCGAGATCATGACTTGAGCTGAAGCTGGACGCTTAACCCACTGAGCCACCCAGGTACCCCACCACACTATATTTAACATCTCATAATTTTGTTGGAAATATTTTAAACAAAAATCCCAACCAATATTTGAACCTATCCTTCTTCATTCTAAGAATAAGCAGAATTTTGCTAGTATATAATGAAGTTTTTAATAATATTTTTTCTTCCAATTTTCAAATTGCAGTACAAATCAAGACATTTCTTACAAAATTTACTACTATGTTACTTTAACTGTTTTTTTTCATCCTACCATAGTTGGCTAGCGGAGCTTCTGTAAAGTATGCAAAATAGGTTATCAGGATATGTGGATAAAAGGAATAAGTAAGTTTGTTGTCTGTATAATCAGTAGACCTGTGTACAATGTGCATATTCATTATTTGAGCTAAAAATTAAATTAATTAATAAACTCATAAAACAAAAATAGTTTTGATGCATTATGGAACGCTCAGATGAATACCAGGACAGTAATGCATTATCAGATGGTAACTACTCTCTGCCTTCCTCAAAATACACAGATGTATACCTTCAAACAGACATGCAGCATTATGATACAAAATAAAGTTTTCATCTATTTCAGCAGTATTATGTTTCACCACATTTTATAATATTATGAAATAAGCCCCACTGAATATGTGGTTTATATATGGTGGGTAAGTCACCTTGACAGGTTTTTTTTCACCTTTACTGTTTTTTTTTCACCATTATATTTTTTGGCTTAATAAATAACTTGTAATGTCTAGCAGAATTAACACTTCCCAAGAAGCCAAACTCACTCCTCTTCCCTTTTACATATTTTTAAGGAATTGTGGCTGTTAGCTATCGCCACAAAATTGTGTGCTGTGTGGCATAAAACTTTCTATATTTATTTCTTTGGTATTTGAAGAATTCAGCTAATTTGGCCTACCTCTGATGCTGACTGGGCTCAGTTACATGTCTGGGCATGGACTGTGAGACAGCTAGTTTGGCTGGGCTTAGAGAGATGACTGGGTTTTGCTCTGTGTGACTCTCTCCTTCTTCCTGGGAAAATGGGCTAGCTGGGCCTATCTTTTTCATTGTGATGGCAGAAGCACAATAAATCAAGCCCAGATTTTCAAGCTTCCACTTGCATCGTATCCACTATTATTCCATTGGCCCAAAAACCCAAAGGGCCAAACTCACAATCAAGGAGTGGGAAAATAAACTCTAAATCCTGATGGGAGGAATAACAAAGTCACATGGAAAAAGGCGCAAAGAGGGCTGAAAATGCACTGACCTGTTTCTTTCAATGATTTAGCCTTCTGATAACAAGGGCCCATCTTACGATGTTGAAAATCAGGTAGGGCTTGGCCTTGTAAGGAATACATATGGAAGCATTTTCAAAGCCTTAAACTACAGAATACAGCACCTAATTTCTGTCATAAAATTTAGGAAAAGCAATAAGTAGTTTGGAAATTATCATTTTGCAGATTTTATCAACGAGGTACAGAGCACTTAACTGAATCCCACATGTCCACGCTGTTGATGAGGACTGATTTTTGAGTCCTGGACCATCTAAGAATGCCCTTTCCTTTTACATCCTTGATCGTCATTCCTTGGTCGCTATTCTTCATGTGGGATTGGCAGGAGGCACAAAGCTACACACAATTCACCTGATGGATTAATTCTGGGTAATAAATATATTTATTTTCATTATGCCTATAAACATTGATTTTTTTTGAAGGATGTTATTATGTGGCAAGTTTCAGGGTATTTTTAAGGAATATGGCAGGAATCAATTTCTTAAAAATGCACTGAATTATCAGTTATTTGTTCAATTGGTTAATTATAGGAAGGATTTATTTTATTTATTTATTTATTTATTTATTTATTTATTTTTAACATTTATTTACTTACTTTTGAGAGACAGAGAGAGACAGATCATGAGCAGGGGAGGGCAGACACAGAATTGGAAGGAGGTTCCAGGCTCTGAACTGCCAGAACAGAGCCTGATGTGGGGCTCGAACCCAGGAACTGTGAGATCATGACCTGAGCTGATGAGATCATGACCTGAGCCAAAGTCGGACACTCAACTGACTGAGCCACGCAGGCACCCCTCTAGGAAGGTTTTAAAATCCTGTCTTTAGGAAACCATCAAAACCCTAGAGGAGAAAGCAGGAAAAAGCCTCCTTGACTTCAACTGCAGCAATTTCTTCCTCGACATATCCCCAGAGGCAAGGGAATCAAGAACAAAAATGAACTACTGGGACCTCATCAAGATAAAAAGCTTCTGCAAGGCAAGGGAAACAATAAAAAAAAAAAATAACAGGCAACTGACAGAATGGGAAACGATAGTGGAAAATGGCATATCAGATAAAGAGCTAGTATCCAAAATATACAAGGAGCTCACTAAACTCCATATACGAAAAATGAATAATCCAGTGAAGAAATGGGCAGAAGACCTGAATAGACACTTCTCCAAAGAGGACATCCAGACGGCCAACAGGCACATGAAATGAGGCTCAGCTTCACTTAGCATCAGGGAAATACAAATCAAAACCACACTGAGATACCACCTCACACCGGTTATAGTGGCTAAAATGAACAAATGAAGAGACTATAGATGCTGGCGAGGGTGTGGAGAGATGGGCACCCTCCTACACTGTTGGTGGCAATGTAAACTGGTGCAGCCGCTCTGGAAAACAGTGTGGAGGCTCCTCAAAAAACTATCAGTAGAACTCCCCTATGACCCAGCAATAGCACTGCTGGGGATTTACCCAAAGGATACAGAAGTGCTGATGCATAGGAGCACATGTACCCCAATGTTCATAGCGGCACTTTGTACAATAGCCAAATCATGGAAAAAGCCTAAATGTCCATCACCTGATAAATAGATTAAGAAGATGTGGTATATATATATATATATATATATATAT
>NC_043703.1:111974485-112076897 GCF_006229205.1 Suricata suricatta | reverse complement strand
GGACACAAATCATAAAAGACTATTGAATACTGAAAACGAACCATGGACTGAAGGGGGAGGGGAAGTGAGGGAGGGGGTGACGGTCATGGTGGGGGGCACTTGTGGGGAGAAGCACTGGGTGTTATATGGAAACCAATTTGACAATAAACTATTAAAAAAAGAATAAAAATAGAATAAATATCTAAAAAAATCCTGTCTTATTTCCATTAAAATTTTTTTTAACATTTATTCATTTTTCAGAGAGAGAGTGAGAGAGAGAGAGAGAGAGAGAGAGAGCAAGTGAGCACAAGCTGGAGAGGGCAGAGAGAGAGGGAGACACAGAATCTGAAGCAGGCTCCAGGCTCTGAGCTGTCAGCACAAAGCCCAATGCAGGGCTCGAACTCATGAACTGTGAGATTATGACCTGAGCTGAAATCAGATGCTTAACTGATTGAGCCACCCAGGTGTCCCTACTCCATTTTTTGATGTAAATAATTTAGGAAAATTAGAAATTAGAAATTAGAAAAAGCACATTGAGGTGAAGATGAGTGTTATGGCCTGAATGCTTGTCTCTCCCCCAAATTCATACTGAAATCCTAATGTCCTAGGTGGTAATACTAGAAGCTGGGCCTTGGTGGGGTGATTAGGTCATGAAGGAGGAGTCCTTATGACGGGATTTTTACCAAGGTCTGAGAGAACTCCCTTCTGCCTTCCCTAAGTGAGGACACAAGAAGTTCACAACCTACAACTGGAAGACAGCCTTCGCCCAACCTTACTGGTCCCTGAGCTCAGACTTTCAGACTCCATAATTGTGGGAAGTAGCTGACTATTGTTTATAAGGCATCCAGTCTGTGTCATTCTGTTACAGCAGTGTGAAGGGACTAGGACAATAAGGGAAGAAACGTAACTTTTTGTGTATTTAGAATGACTTATGAGCTGACACCTAGCTTAAACTGTCCCATCTCACCAGAGGTTTCAAATGAATCAAATACTCTTTAACGCCCAGAAAACAAAACAACAATAAGGAAAGGAAGAAAAAAGCACAAAGAAATAGGAAGAAGAAGAGGAAGGGGCTCATCTATTTAAGTTATTTAGATAAACAGTAGAGATGGTGATGGCATCAATTGCTTATTCCCTAGCATCTCCTATCCTTGGTTTCAAGATAGAATATTATTACCATCTGGGCATTCCTTCAGGGTGTCATGAAATACTGATGACCTCCCTGAACTAAGCCTAATTTGCTCCTAAATTCTCATTGTCTGGAATTTTTCTGTTTCTTACACCAGGAGTCAAATCAGATGGAGTTAGATTGCGGATTGTCTTCTGAACTAGCAAGTCAGGGCCCCAAGTGGGGCTGGGCATACATGTAGGGATTTCCATCCTTTAGTACCTACCTGTCTGAGCAAAGCTTACTTTCCATCAGTCTCTCTCCTGCAAGGCTGGAAGATGAGTGGAGTGTGGGGAGGCTCAGTGGTAAAGCAGCCTCACCTGCTTATTTATTCTCACTATCCAGCCTGAGAAGTAGGGAGAGGGTGATTTGGCTACTTTTGGCTCAATGATTAAAAAATGAGATTGATGAATGAGAATATGCATCCAAATGCTGGTGTGGAGAGGTTCACAGTTGTTGTTGTTGTTGTTTTTTTAATGTTTTATTTATTTTTGATACAGAGAGAGACAGAGCATGAGAGGGGGAGGGGCAGAGAGAGAAGGAGACACAGAACTAGAAGCAGGCTCCAGGCTCTGAGCTAGCTGTCAGCACAGAGCCCAACACGGGGCTCGAACCCACGATCGTGAGATCTGACCTGAGCCGAAGCTGGAGGCTTAACTGACTGAGCCACCCAGGCGCCCCGACAGTTGTTTTTTAATTCATGATATATGAAACAAAGAGAGAAACAAAGCTTATTGTAATTGTATAATAATATCATCTGCACTTTACTTTTCAAAATTGAGGGAGGGCAGAGTGGCAATGGGCAATATTCTGCAAAGTAATATTTTGTACACATAGACCATAACCTGTAGTAATTTTTTCATCCCAGGTCCTTAAAGCTCACAAACCAGATGGGAGTTTTGTAAACAAACCACCTATAAAGCAAAACTGCTGCATTTCAGAGAAGGCTCTTCCCCTCTGGTCTCCCATCCATCTTCCTCCTTCCCTTCGTCCCTCCTCCCTTTCTTTTCCTTTTTCATTCTTTCTTTCTTCATTCCTTCCCTCCTGCCTTCTGTATTTTACATTTATAGCAAGTTGCAAATATAATACAATACTCTCTCATACCATTCACCTAGATTCACCAATTATAAAGCAAACACTTTGCTACATTTGATATGTCTTCAATTACTATTATTATTACTATTAATATTTTTTGAAATTATTTGAGAGTAAATTGCAGATAACATGGCCTTTACCCCTAATCTAAATATTTTAGCATGCATTTCCTGCGAACAAGAACATTCTCTAACATAATCATAGTGCAATTTTGAAACACAAAAAATTTAACATAGATTTAACACTATGATTCAATATAAAACCTATATTAAATTTCACCAACTGTCCCAATGATACTCTTTATAGAGCTTTTTTTTTTTTTTTACTGATTTGGGATTCAATCCAGGATCATGCATTGTCTTTTGCTGTTGTATCTCTCTAGTTTCTCAATCTAGGATATTTTCTCTTTTTTTTTCTTCATGACATTAACATTTTTGAAATAGAATTTGTTTTTTTTAAAGAATGCCCCTCACTTTGGGTGTGTTTAATATTTTCTGAGGATCAGATTCAAATAATACCCTTTGGCAGGAATAATACATTAAATGATGGTGTAGTATTTCTAAGTGCATCATGAAACGAGGCATGAGATGTCAGTTTGTCTCATTAGTGGTGCTAAAATAGAACAGTTGGTTCTCTATCAGATTTTACTATTGTAAGATTACCATTTTTACTTTTGTCATTCAAAAGTAATCTGTCATGAAGTGTTTTAAGGTGGTGTATATGTCCCGTTCTCCATCAAACTTTCACCTAATAGTTTTAGCATCTACTGATGAATCTCACCTGAGATGATTATTATTATGATGGTTGTAACAGTGATTTTTGTATGCTATCCTTCAGAAATTAGAAAAAAATTATATTTTACTCTGATATTAGTTGGGAGCTTGTTTTGTTATACATAGTTTGAATACTAAGATCTAAGAAACTCCCTAAATTCAACATCAGAATTTTCTTTTTTAATCAACATTAGAATTTTCTAATTTCCTTCATTTTTAGAGATGATATTGTAAAGTGATAATTACTGTTACTAATAATTAATGTTTATTAAATGCATACTCTGTGCTGGGCACTGTGGAAAACAGTTATGGTGTCTCATTTGACTCATAGTTATTATCAGACTCTAATTTCCCAGTAAGAATACTAAGGATCAGAGACTAGTAACTTGCCCAGTGTCACATAGCTTGAATGTCCCAAACAGCTAATTTTGCATAACCCACCATTGTTTCTACTGTGAAGTAATCAAATGGGAAGGAATCCATCTACTCTGGGAATGCTGTCAGTGCCTCTGTCTTTCAGTTCCAAGGCCAGCCATATTGTTATATATTGAGTCTCTTTTCCTGCAGCCAAGGTCTGGAGTACTCACTAGTACTGAGGTGAATTCATCCTCTTGATGTGAAATGGAATAAAGGAAACCGTGATGTAGCATAAGGCAGTGCTTTTCAAATGCTATCAGGAGGTATTACACCCCACCTCCACCTCCCATGACCCGGAGATTTTGGATAACTTTTCTTTTTTTCTTTTCCTCCCCATTCCCTCACCCTTACCAGTTTTACTGAGATAGAGCAGACTTGTAACTATATTTGTTTAAGGGACATAATATAATTACTTCATGTATATGTAATATATATAAAAACTTAGGAATATGAAAATGATGCTGTTAATCACTTATAGTAGTCCCCACCTTGTCCTTAGAGAATATGGTCCAAGGGCCAACACCTCCCCCTCCAAGCAGCCTGAAACTGCAGATAGTACTGAACCCTATATATACGATTTTTCCTATACATA
Source organism: Suricata suricatta (assembly GCF_006229205.1). Lineage (NCBI taxonomy): Eukaryota > Metazoa > Chordata > Mammalia > Carnivora > Herpestidae > Suricata > Suricata suricatta. The sequence goes on along the minus strand of NC_043703.1, from coordinate 112,072,873 downwards.
CATACCTGTGATAAAGTTTACTTTGTAAATTAGGCACACTAAAGAGATGAACAACACTAATAATAAAATAGAACAATTTTAACAATATACTGTAATAAAAGCTATGTGAATGTGGTCTCTCAAAATACTTTATTGTACTGTACTTACCCTTCTTGGTAATGATGTGAAATGACAAAATGCCCAGGTGATGAAATGAAGTGACATGAATGATGCAGGCATTGTAAAAATGGTATAAGACTACTATTGATCTTCCAATAATTCATCAGAAGGAGGATCAGCTGTGGATGATGACTGAGGTTAACATCAGGTAACTGAAACCAAGGAAAGTGAAACCATGGTAAGAGGGAATTACTACTACATTTCACTTAACAGTTTTTCCTCCCATATTCTGACTGTATTTATTAAAATATAATTTTGTTTATTGAAACTAACAATGAAAAATCTGGACTCGTAGTTTGCCTTTTCCGCATTTCAAGAACTTCATTTTTGCTGTATTTTACAAAGGCATCTTTTGGCGATGAATTGTAAAAATAAAGAATCTGCGCTTTTGCGACAGAAAATTTGGAAGTCTGCTCTAGAAGGTTAATTTTGAGGTGGGCAAGGGGAGTGCAGTAAGAACCAGGGTCTCGGAACCAGCTTAAACAAAAATAAAAACTTGACCAAAGCTTTAGTAACTAACTTCGTTTCCGGGTTCAATATGCTCAGCCTGTATTACGGTGGGCGTCGGCCAATACAAATCTAGTAACAAGTAATCGCTTCACGCCCCAACTCTTTCCACGGCTTTGGCCTGAGGCGGCACTAGAGAGCACAGGCTCGGGAAAAGGAGCCGGGGGCGGGGCGAGCAGCGTGAGGTTATCAAACCGCGCCGCTGGCGCCCTGGACAGAGGCGGCGCCTCAGTGACGTCACCATTGTCCGACTGCTTTTCCCGGAGACCGGAGTGGAAGGCCGGCGAGGTATTAGTCGAAGCTGGGGTTTGAGTTTTTCTCGTGTTTCTGCAAAAGTTCGCTTCTTATGGGAGTCTCGCATTTTATCCCCTGGTGGACTGTGATGAGCGTGTCCAGCTGCCTAGCCTTCACAACGCTCACACCCGAGCGTTGGGGGCAGCGTTGCTTCAGCACTCCCGTTTGGGCTTATTGGCTTTGGCTAACCTTGGCCCCTTACGTCTTTCTCTGTCTGGCCTTTACTTTTCTTCTTCTCAGGTCTTCCCCTCAAATACTGGAAGGTGAAGGAGAAATTAAATGACTTCTCAATTTTCTGCTGCCGTCAAATCTTGTTTAGGGAGGAAGGCCAAAGTGGAAAGTGTAGAATAACTTTAGTATGTTATCCGCATGTATCGTTCAACAGTATGATCACAAACTACCTGCTGCTGCAGGATTAGCCCACTTGAGTCGGTAGGCTAATCTCGATTTAATCTAGAGTGGGTAATCTCAAGAAAGTTTTCCTTTATACCTCAGGAAGGTTAAGTGCGGTTCAAACTTCTGTTTCAAATTATCTTTAATGTTTTCCTGTGTGTTGACCGCAATTCAATTTTTGCTTGATAAAGATGTGTATGTCCCGCTTATTAACCTCTTTGGACTGTCTAATAATATACTAAAGCGAGAATTGATTGTATGTTGACATTGGTTCCAAAAATGTTGGATCCAAAAAAAAAATTCCGACTATTCAAATTGAGAGAACCGTTTGTGATTGATGGAGATGCTAGAACTGATTGTTTTATTGAAAGATAAAATAGTGACACTGTGAACAGTGGTTTTCCAAAATGCTATAGGATGTTATAGCTGCCTTCAGATAGCTATATTGTATGTATCACAGTACAGAGGTGATACAGTTTTTCATAACTGCTTTTAAGTTTCAAATGGTTCTTGATATGTGCTATCTCAGCTACTGTTTCCGAACAGTTGACCCTTCAAGTTTGGCTTTGAATAGTCCACATTGGATTAGGGCATTTGATCATTTTCACATTAGTAAAATAATAACTACTACTACTACTAGTTAATAGTGATAACTGAGCCATGCACTGTTCTAATAGCTTTACCAATATTATTCATTTAACTTTCACAATAGTCCTATATACTGTTACTCTTTTAGAGATGAGAATATTGTAATAAGCAAATTCCATGGTTTTGGAAGGTAGTTTTGCTGCTTCATATCTATAAATTTGAAAATACTTTGAATTAAACATTAACATTAAATAATCAAAGTAAATTCATTATAATCTGATGTAATTATTCATCTGAATCTTGAGCAATGTTTTGTAATTTCTATTACTGTTATTGGGCTTTGGGATAAATTTTTTTTTTTAGTATTTATTTTGAGAGAGGTAGAGCAAGCAGGAGAGGGGTAGAGAGAGAGGGAGACAGAGTACCAAGCAGGCTCTGTGCACTGTCAGTGCAGAGCTTGACACCGGGCTCAAACACAGTTCTCAGGAACCATGAGATCATGACCTGAGCTGAAATCAAGAGCCTGAGGCTTAAGCATTTGAGCCACCCAGGTGCCCCTAAATTTGTTTTTCAGAGGTTAACACCTTTAAAGGAAAAAGTTAATCCTCTCAGGGATTTTACTGTAAGTTTGAAGGAGAATTATAGGTGGCACTAACATGGGTTGCCTGCCAAAGGAGTGAATTATTGACAGATTGTTCTATATATGTTTCACCATTATTTTCTAAGATAATGCAGTGCAAAAAGATCATTATGGTAATAGAATTCTGGTGTGACATCTGCATATGTCTCTGTAGTTCCAAAAACAATTATAAATTGGATTTTTTTCTGGCTTAGTTCATAATTGTATGTAACTCTACTTAGCATAGGAATGGAAATAGTCCTAGAATGTACATTATGGTATATTTTTCTTTTGGGTTCATGTGGTGTGGTGACTTCCTATTATATTTAAGTATAAATTCTAATCTGATATTAAGATTCTCCAAAATTTGTCTCCAGTTTACTTTCATTGGTTTTAGACAGTTAACTAGTTCCTAAGAACCTAATATGTGGCAAGACATTATGTTATTCATGTGCAGATGCAAATGTCATGCAACATGAATCCCACCTTGAAGGAATAGCATAGACGGTATATACCAGTGGAGTGTTTTGGGCAGAGGACTGACATGATCCTATTTAGGTTTTTAGCAGGATCACTCTGGCTGCTGTATTAAGAACAGATTGTTGAAGAGTGGCATAGGCAAAAGCCAGGAGACTAATTAGGAAGGTGTTGTTATAAATCACATGAGATTATAGCAGCTTCATAGGATGGAAAGAAGTAAATATGGTGAGTAGCAGTTCAATATTGTAGGTAAAGCTAACAGAGCTGTTTATGGATTAAATGTGGGAGAGTGATAATTGTCAGGATTTGGGGCTTGAACAACTAGAGGGGGGAATTGCCATTAACTAAGAAGTGAAAAACTATGGGAGGGCAGTTTTGTGGGGGAAGATTAGGAGTTGACTTATGACACACTAGAATTGAGATGTCTATTAGTCATCCAAGTGGAGATGTTGAGTCTACCAAGTCTGGAGTTCAGTAGGGGTAGATCATTGCTAGAAAAGAACATTTGGGAGTTGTCAGTGAACAGATGGTATTTAAAATTGGGAGACTGGAGATAATCACCAAAGGAGGGAATATAAACAGAAAAAGTCATACAAGCCCTGAATCCTTAGGCATTTTAGCCTTTATTGGTTTGGGGAGATGAAGAACTAGCAAAGGAGGCAGAATGAATAATTACTGAGGGATAGGGATAGTTTTGAGAATCTAATGTGGGATTCGGGGCCAAGAAGTGTGTTCATTTTTGTCAAGTGCAATGAATGAATGGATCAAGTAAAATGAGGTTTGACACCTTTGAATTTATCAAGATACATGAAAATGTGTATGATTGATGGATATATGATAACTAAGTCTGGAGAACCATGAGAGCAAAGAAGAAATTTCTCCTTTTTAGAAGAGAGGGCATTTTTTTTTAATAGTTTATTGTCAAATTGGTTTCCATATAACACCCAGTGCTTCTTCCCACAAGTGCCCCCCCTCCATGACCATCACCCCCTCCCTCCCTCCCCCTCCCCCTTCAGTCCATGGTTCGTTTTCAGTATTCAGTAGTCTCCCTTGATCTGAGTCCCTCACTCTCCCCGACTTAGAAGAGAGGGCATTTGATATTGGTTTAAAGACTTAACTGTTTCTCTGGGCTAAGTATATTGGGGACGGATTAGGAGAGCGGGTATTCACAGCAGAGGGAAAGGCCTTATTCTTTCCCTTTAAGGCCATGTCTCCCAGGCTGATGTTGTAAAGATACTTTTGCAAGTCCTTTCCTTTGTGTCAGCCAGTTCCTGCATTCTTGGTACTTGTTCTTGCTTTAGGCCTACTGAACACTGCTAAAGAAATTCACAAAACCCCAACCAGGTCTGTCTCAGTTGCCTGACAATTCCTTTTTATAAGATTTAAAATTTTTTTATTTAATTAAAAAAAATTTTAATGCTTTTTATTTATTTATTATTTTTGAGAGACAGAGAGAGACAGTGCGAGCAGGGGAGGGTCAGAGAGAGAGGGAGATACAGAATCTGAAATGGGCTCCAGGCTCTGAGCTAGCTGTCAGCACAGAGCCCAACGCGGGGCTCGAACTCACGAACCGCGAGATCATGACCTGAGCCGAAGCCGGACACTTAACCGACTGAGCTACCCAGGTACCCCAACAATTCCTTTATTTTTCCTTATCTTCTTAGCACATAGTCTACAATGCCATGTGAATGAATAACATTTTTTCTACATATTTAATAGATATTTATTTAGTATCTGTGACATTTTGCTGTGATACTTGGAATGTAATACTGAGCGAAGACTTACTCTGTGTGAGGCTTAGCTTACAGTCTAGTGTGGATGATGGACGTTAATCAGATAATTACAGAAATATGAAATTACAACAGTGATAAGGAGAAACAAGGATCCTGTGAGACTCTGTACCTAGTGCACATAAGGGTGTGGAGTTGAGCAGGCGAAAAATCACAGTGGCTTGGAGTCCTTGCAACTTTAGGAGTTCCAAGGATGGCACACATCCAGAAAGGCTTTTGTACTGTGAGAATAGGGAGCAAATGGCCTCATGTTGGCTAGAAAATTTATGTGTAGAGAAGGGAATCTATTCATATGGTTATTTGAATATAATAAAGCTAAAGAATATAGGTTTGATTTTAGCTGCTAAGTTGGGGAAATGAGATTTTATCTGGTGTATTTGTGAATGAATATCAAAGAATTGAAAAACTTATTAACATATAATATAGATAATTACTATGTTATATATTTTGTTTAAAAATCATAATTCTGAGAGTATAACATAAAATGTGCTCCCTTGCCGTCCTGCTTTTTGATTTCCCAGGAGTAGCCATAGTTAAGTTTCTTTTCTTTCCTTTAAGAGACTTACATGCATATACAAATGTTTATGTTCTTAAAACAGATGTTCTTAAAAACAAGTGGGTGTATTATATGTGCTGTTCAATTTTTGTTGACTTAATATATCTTAGGAATCAATCTGAGCTCTATATTTTTTCACAGCATCAGAGTATTATATTGAATGAATATATCATAATTTATTTAACCAGTTAAATGGGCATGTAGATTGTTCCCTACTTTAAAGTTTCAGTATTTTAGTGTGTTGCAGTAAATGTCCTTGAACATTATCTTGTGTGAAAGTTACTCTTTGGGAAGTAAAATTGCTGGGTCAAAGAATTTGTACATACACTATTTTGAAGCACAGTGCCAAATTCCCGCCTCCCCCCATACTCAATTTACACACCAGTTAATAATGAATGAGAGGCTGTTTTCTCCTCACCTTTGCCCATACTAGATACTATCAATCTTCTTAATTTTGGCTTGCTTGATAGATGAAAAGTGGCATCTTGTTTTAGCAATTTATGTTTCTTTAATTCTAAGATTGAGTAGCTTTCTTTATGCTTATTGGTCATTTGGATTCCTTGATATGTGAACTGCTGATTTTCTTTGTTCATTTTTCATTTGGATTATAGGTATTATCTTTGTTATTAAGTTGATTTGTAGAGGTTCCTTTTTATCTGTCTTTGTTGCAAATATTTTCCCTAGTTTTACATATGACTTTAGATTTGGTTTGTTGGTTTGTTTATTCATTTTTGCATGTATACATTTTTAGGAGAGGCAGATAAAGTATACAGCATCAGGATTTTTTAGAAGGAAATCTGCGACATTATTGAAATAATTAGACACTCTGGAATGTCAGCCTTTGTTAGGAATGTTAGTAATACACACCTCATTTAAGGCCACAGTGTCTGTTTTTATAAGCTTTGTTCAACAACTATCACAGATCTGGTGAGCACTCCCAGTAACCTAGCTTCCTGTTACCCCCCAATTATATCTGGAATTGAAATGAGATTTAGTAGAGCTGCTTAAGTATTCTTGACTGTGCTTTCTATTTAGGGGGTTTTCAGTTTATGAATTGAGTTATATTCCAAATGTTAATTTGTGAGTTAGCTATCTAATTTCACTATAGAAATAATGTACATAGGTTCTTATCTTGACTCTCAAAGTGTAATTAACTCATGAGGGCTAGCTTTTTTTTAAATGCAAATTCAATATGTCTTATAATTTTATCCCTGTGTACTTAAGTATGCATCCTTAAATGATAAGGATATTGTCTAATATAACTATAATGCCATTTTTGTAGCTGAATTCTTTTTTTTTTGTATGTTTGTTTATTTTGAGAGAGAGAGAGAGAGAGAAAGAAAGAAGGAATATCCCAAGCAGGCTCTGTGCTGTGAACGAAGAGCCTGATGTATGGCTCAATCCCACGAACTGTGAGATCGTGACCTGAACTGAAATCAAGAGTCAGAGGCTTAACTGACTGAGCCACTCAGACACCCTTCATAGCTGAATTCTAATTTCATAACAAAATTATCAGTGATCTCCTAGTGTCATCTAACATCTGATCCATGTTCAGATTTGTCTCAAAAATATCTTTTTACATGTGATTTGAATCAAGATCCAAACAAGGTCTATGTATTCCATTTGGTTGTTAGCTCTCCCAGATCTCCTTAATCTCTTCTTCCTCTACCTCCTCTCCCTTTTCTTAGTTTTTCTTCATCCCATTTATTTGTTACAGAAACCAGGTCAATTGTCCAACAGAGTATTTCTCATTCTAGATTTGTCTTTTTGCTTTCATGTGATGTTGTTAACTTTGCCCTCTGTATTTCCTGTAAAATGGAGGTTAGCTTTAAAGGCTCAATTACGTTCAGATTCCACTTTTTTGGGATGTTGGTCATGCTACAGAGATGGTGCTGTGTACATCACATTGCTTAACATCAGGAAATTCATAATTTGTTTGTGTCCTACTTTCAGTGATGTGAAGATTGATCCCTGGGTTTAGTAGTGACTGTCTCAGGGTGCTTGGGTGGCTGGGTTAAGCATTCAGCCTCGGCTCAGGTGACGATCTCATGGCTTGTAAGTGAGTTTGAGCACTACGTTGGGCTCTGGTGCTGACAGATCAGAGCCTTAAGCCTGCTTCAGATTCTGTGTCTCCCTCTCTTCTCTGTCTTCTCCTAAGCCATCTTGCACTCTGTCTCTCTCTCAAAAATACGTAAACGTAAAAAAAATTAGTGACATTCTCACCCCTCCATTGTAAACTTCCCCATCACCCCTTTATCTGTCAGTAATTGTTGCCTGAATCTATAATTTCATTAGGGGTTGCAAAATGGTGATACATATTTTTTAAAATTTGTCATTCCTTCACAATTTGTTAGCTGGAATTTGAAGTCTGGTTTTATTACTTGGGGAACCTGACAATCAGGACTAACAAGGCTAATGTGGGGAAATTCTGTCAGAACAACAACTTGTAAGACTAGGAATCTACTTTTTCTGTTGTGGTTCTGGAAGCTTACAGGACTGTGATGGTCTTTTTGATGTGACACCTTAGCGAGGCTGCAGCCCCCAGATATTTAGTCTAATACCAATCTAGGTGTTGCTGTAGAAGTATTTGTAGATGTGATTAAAATCCATGAATCAGTTAAAAGGTGTTAGATGCAGAGCTGAGGATTCCCTGACAAAACAGAGATTCCACCTGTGGACAGCAGCTTCCGCTTGTAGCCAGGAGTTCCAGTATGCCCTTTCTTGATGGCCTGCCCTGCAGAGTTTAGAATTATTTAGCCAGCCCCCCACAGTTGCACAAACCTGTTTTCTTGCAATAAATCTCTTTTTATATATATATATATATATATATATATATCTCCTATTTGTTCTGCTGCCTGGGTGAGCTCTGACTGGAACCAGGAGCAACTCCCCTGACAAAGTGGGGTGGGGAGTGGTGGTAAGGGTCAGAGAACCTACTTTTTTAGGGTGACCGTATGACTTTTTGTTCAAACTGGCACTTGTGAAAGAGAAATGGGGAGCTGAGCGGATGGCAAACTGAACAACAGGTATAAACTGGGGTTGTCCTGGGCAGATCGAGACGTAGTCATTCTGTGTGTCAGCCAACAGTATGACACAGCCCCTTCAAGGAGCTTGTAGTCAAAGGGAGGTCAAGTACATCAGTAGACATTACCAGCTAGTGTTTTAGGTGACATGGCAGCTTGTAATTGTGTTTCTCCAGAGAGAATGGCAGGGCGGCACTCAGAGAAAACTTCACTGGAGGAAGCAAAACCTCAAAAATAAGCAAAGTTTGAACAAAGTTAAGTGGGAAGAACAGTTACTGTACAGAGAACCAGGTAGGTGAAGGGTTAGAGTGAATGAGCACGGCACATCTGGAAAACTGCTATCGCGGCTGCAGCTATAGGATTGGAAGAGGAAGGCAATGAAAGGTGAGGTTAGTCAGACAAGCAAGTTCCATGTCATAATAGGCCTGGCATCCTACTGAGGAGATGGGGAACTTTGCAGGATTTTAAGCAGGGGTGTAAAATGACCAGAGTATCTTTATAGAAAAATCATATTTTGTAACGTCTCAAAATTGGGAGTGGAAAATATTGACAGTAGGGAGACTACTCAAAGGCTCTTACAATAATGTAGTTAGAGTGGAGGAAATGTAAGGACATTAAGGAGGCCAAACTGATGGGCTTTGGGTCCTGAGGAAGGGGTGAGGGTGACTCCTAGATTCTGGCTGGACTCCCCTCCCTGAAGTAAGAGAATCAAGGGCAGGAGATAGGGGCATGGCTTCTGTTCTGTGTGTGATGCTGTGCACCCCTCTTTTCTCCTGCCTGTACTATGGTTTTCCTTACCAGTGAGAGGAAGAAGTGGCAGTAAATCCTATAGGAGTTACTAAGAAGGTCCCCCCCTCTCTCTGCGCTTTAGTCTCAGCCAGACCTTAGAGATGGAAAGAGGCAAATTTTCTCATGTCCTCTTCCACCGCCACCTTTGCTGTTGGTACTTTAGAAGGAGGAGGTGGAAGGGTGAGAAATACCTATAGAACGTGGGAAGGGTAAGTTCTTTTCTTCTTTCCCTTCTTTGGACATTTTCCCATGTACAACTTTGGGCAAGTTATTGAATCTGAAGTAAATGAGTTAATGTGTATATTTAGAATAGTGTCTGGCTCATAGGCAGTGATTTTCAAATGGTTGCCATTGCTGCTAATACCATACATGCATGGCGCCATCCTGGGATCTGAGTAACAAAAGGAACAGAGGGAAGTTTCTGCAGTTCTCTCCTTGTAACTTTTCCTGTGGAAAGAACACATATTCAGGAACTGTGTATATAAACTGTTAGAAGAAATGATATGAATTGGAGGGAATTTCTGACAATAGAAGAACCATTATTTTGTAGTTGGCCTTGCCTTTATTCTTTAGTTAGGTAAAAGACAAGTGGTTCAGTTCATATTTAATGAGGGTAATTATTCTTACTGCTTTGCAGTGTTTACCCCCACCCATTTTAATAATAAATAACTACTTGTTTATTGGGGCTTAGGGACCAGGAATAATTGCAGGGAAAATCCCCATCATGATTCTGGAGAGGAAAATTATTCTTTAATAGAAAAATTGGATGAAAAAATTCACATTTAAATAAAGGCCTTTTTGTATTTTTTATACTTGCAGTATTTGTTAAAAGCCAAAAACTTTGTTAAAACATGGCTTTATTTAAACTTAATGATTATTTATTTTTATTATAATTTTAATACTTGTTTTTTGAAATAACAAAATTTAAACAATGAAGAATGAAGAGTTAGGAAAATGAGTCAGCTTTGATCCTATTCCCTAATCTCTGTCCCTTCTCAGAGAGAATGTCTCTTTTTTGTATATCTCCTTCCAGAGCTTTTTCTATATATCTTCATATATACACAGGCTTTTAGAAACAAATGGCATATGTTAGATACATATTGTTTTGTATACAATGTTCTGTGAATTTTTTCACCATTTCTCATTGTGTGTTACTACATAAAGACTTCTTTGTTTTTAATATTCTCTTGGATGGATGTGCTATAATTCATTTAATTGAATTCATTTATTGATGAATATTTTAGATTAGTATTTCCAGTATTTTGTTAGAGATTTTTCATTCAACAAGTGTTTATTGACTGTTGGGCAGTTCTAGTGAATAAAACACAAAAATTTCAGCTCTCATGTAGTTCCCTTCTTTTTGAGGTGGTCAGCCTGTAAATGAATAAATAAGCCGGATGCTACTGAGGACTCAGAGGCGGAGGAGATGGGAGTGCTGGAAGTAGGGTGTGTGCGCCTGTAACAGGGGCATTCAGGGAAGGATTACCTGCAGATGGCCTTTGAGGAGAGATTGGTGAAGGTGAAGTAATGTGCTCTGAAGCTCCTGGTGGGGGAGAAGCAGTCTAGGGAGGAAAGAAGTGCAAAGGCCCTGAGGTAGGGGCATACCTGATGTGAAAGGGAAGAGCCATAGACTGTTACGGGTGGAGTGGAATGAGGAGATGAGGTCACAGAGGAGGCAGCAGAGAGGGCTTTTTAGGCCTCTGTAAGGAGTTTGCCCTTTATTATTTTTAAAAATTTTTACCTAAATTTTTATTTATTTTTATTTTAGAGAGAGCCCACACATGAGTAAGGGAGAGGGGCCAAGGGAGAGAGAGAGAATTATAAGTGGGTTCCGTGTTCAGCACAGAGTCTGACGTGGGGCTCAATCTCCTGATGCTGGGATCATGACCTGAGCTGAAATCAAGAGTTGGACACTCAACTGACTGAGCCACCCAGGCACCCCACATTTTTCCCAGATTTTGTCTTTTATTGAATGAGGTATAATGAGCCTTTGAAAATTTCCAAGCAGAGTTATGATATAATGTGACTTAGATTTGTAATGATCAAAAACTCTCAGGATGTAAACAAGGAGGCCATTTAGGAGGCTACTGCAACAATCTGGGTAAGATACAGTGATAGCTTGACCTGGCTTGGACCAGAAATAGAAATGGTAGGATGTGGTGATACTCTAACTATGTCTTAAAGATAGGGTGAGAGAAGAGTCAAGGACCACTCTGTAATTTTAGGTCTGAACAATTGGAAAGGTAGAATTGGAAACACTATAGCAGGCAAGATTTGGCTTTGGGCACATTACGTTTGAGAAGCTATTAACATCAACCAGATATATTGAGTAAGCAGTTGGAAATACGATTTGGAGTTCAGTGGGGAGGTCAGGGTTGGAGATAAAGACCTGGGAGTCATCAGTATATTAATGCAATTTAAAGCCCTGAGCTCACCTAGTGAGTAAATTAGAGAGGAAAAGAGAATCAAGGATGCCTGTGGGCATTTCAAGGATAAGAAGCTGAGGATATGAGAAGGATGCAGCAAAGGAGACCAAGAAAGCATCCATGAGGTAGGAGGGAAATCAAGAAAATGTGATGCCAAGGAAATGAAGAGAGTGAACAATGTCAAGTGACGAGAACTGGGAATTGACCATTGAATTTAACAATGTGGCTCTCTGGATGACCTTGATAAGAGCAATTTTGAATGAGAAGGAGGGGGCCTAACTGTGGCAGATTCAAGAAAGAATGGAAGGAGAGGAATTGGGACTCTTAGTATAAACACTTCTCTCAAGGGATGAAAAATGAGGCTTTGCTGGAGGGGTATGAAGTCAAGGTATTTCTTTTGTTGTCAAAGATGGAGAAATAAAATGTAAGCTTATGGGTAATGATGGAGCAGAGGGAAAGATCGATGCAAGAGAAAGTGGGAGAGATTGAAAGAAGAGTTCAAGGAGTCCATTTTAATAAATTTGTATGTATGCATACAGAGATTTCTCTAGGCTAGATTCTTAAGAGGATCTTCTGAGTCAAAGGGTATGTACATTTTTAAATATCTGTACCAGTTTATATTCCAACCTTCATTGTATACCCTTGCCAACATTGAACTTTGCTAATCTTTCAAATTATTGCCAGTCCAATGGGTGATATCTTTTTTAATTTGTAGGAATTGTTTATATATTTGAAGTTGTCCATTTTTATATTTTGGCAAATATTTTCTCACAGGTTCTTTCTTGCCTTTTAACTTTGCTTATGGTATACTTTTATAATGTGGATTCCCCCCCCCCCCTAGTTTTTATATAGTTAAACCTGTCATTCATTTCCTATTGTAGCATTTGGGTTTCATTTGGATTATGTAAATGTTTTATATAATCTTTTAATAAGTTTATACATTTACCTTTTTAATTCATCTGGAGTATATTTGTGTCTGTGTTATGAAATAGGTATCTAAGTTTTTCCTCTTTTCTTTTTTTAATGTGTTCTTAAACATTTAAACACTCTAAGAAGTAACTGTTGCTTAAAGGTTTGAAAGAAAATACCTATATCTTCTAGGCTTGGAGCCTTTTTGAAGGGTAGATCTTTGACTTAAACATTTTTTTTCTTTGGCTAATGATCTATTTGGTGTATGTACTTCTTTTTAGGTTAATTTTGGTAATTGATTTTGTTTTCCCTCAGCACCACATTCTTTTCATCCAGATATTCAAATTCATTGGCTTAAAATTCTACATAGGGGCGCCTGGGTGGCTCAGTCGGTTAAGCCTCCGACTTCAGCTCAGGTCAGATATCACGTTCATGGGTTCGAGCCCCGCATCAGGCTCTGTGCTGACAGCTAGCTCAGAGCCTGGAGCCTGCTTCCTGTTCTGTGTCTCCTTCTCTCTCTGCCCCTCCCCCTCTCATGCTCTGTCTCTCTCTGTATCAAAAATTAATAAAACATTAAAAAAATTAAAAAAAAATTCTACATAAAGAGAAGAAATACTAAGTCTTCTTTATATTTGCAATTTATTCTTTGTACTTACACCTGTATTTGGGCAGCAGCTGTGGGAGCCTTTCACAGATCTAGAGATTGGTTTAGCTGTTTTCAGCCCTCATGGCCTAGCTCTTATTGCCCTTCATCGTGGGGTTATTCTTACATTGTCCTTCTCTCTGTCTGTCTGTCTGTCTGTCTGTCACTCTCTCTAGGGGATTTCAGGCTCCTTGAATCTCTTTCCTATCAGTCTGGTCCCATTTGCTCTTTAGCTTACAAAAATGTGTACTGTTGAGGTATGCTGATGGCTACATGCCCTTCTTGGTTTCCAGTGTTACAGTGGACTTATTTTTGTATTTCTTCTGTCATTTTGGAGAGGTTTTGGGAAGGATGAGAGGGATATGTAAATTTCCAGTTAGCTTTTTGAAACAGGAAGTCACAATTCCTTCCTGTGAGGCTTTTCTCTTATCAGAGTTCTTTGTTTAATTGCTGGTTGCACAGCAGTTAGAGCATAACTTTACAGCATAAGTCGTGATCTTCAGATGGACTACCTTGGTTTTTTTTTAAGTGAAACCAGATGTCTCAACAGAATATACTTGTTGAATAGAAATGTTGATACATTGTCACTAAATATTCCAATAGTACTTTTTAAAGTTAAGTGACATACTCATCATAACATTTAGAACTATAAGGGACTTTACAGGTCATTAGACCAACTGTCTTATTTTATGGATGAAGTATTTGAGGCCCAGAGACTTTCAGTGATTTATCTAAGGTGACAAAGTCAGTAATCAAGCAAGACAGAAAGCCCAAGTCTCTTAACTTCAATTCTGCTATGCTTTGCTATTTCACACATTCTTGATGGTGTCCTGCTTAGCTTTGTAATATGGATGAGGTATTTTCAGCTAATAAACCTTTTTTTTTTTTTTTTTAGCTGGTATGGTATGTATGGCTGGGGATTGCTTCTAAAATTTGCTCTTAGATATCATATTAAATGCCTTGATGTGGATTTTGGTTTTTCTCACACAGATATTATATATTAAGATATAAATGTGAATTTTGAAAGAATGGGCTGTCAAGGTATACTCTAGCCTAAATGAAAACCGTATAGTTTATTGCTCCCAAGTTTCCTCTTTTCTTCTTGTAGGCTTTATGAGATTTATGGACTCTTTAAATTTGTTATTAATATTTTTAAGAGACTTAAAGAATATATATGTATATATGGGCTTAAAAATGATTTTAGTGATAAATAGTCATAAGATATTTCAGAACTAAGGTTTTCTAATTTTTTAGTTTAATATGCCATGCTGCTAGATCAACATCTAAATTTAGAAGGGCTATGGGGCCCCTGGGTGACTCTGTCGGTTGAGCGTCCGACTTCAGCTTAGGTAATCATCTCATGGTTTGTGGGTTTGAGCCCCGTGTCCAGCTCTGTGCTGACAGCTCAGACCCTGGAGCTTGCTTCAGATTCTGTGTCGGCCTCTCTCTCTGCCTCTGGCCTGCTCACACTCTGTCTCTCTGTCTCTCTTTCAAAAATAAACATTGAAAAAAATTTTTTTTATTTAGAAGGGCTAAAATATATGTTTTTGCTTTACTTGTTATTTTTCTCAGCAAACATACGGATAGGATATACTCATACTTTCATTGCTTTGTGTGGTTTTTAACTTCAACAGACAGTTTTTTAAATGTAGGACTTTGATTAATGATAATCCATGTTTGGGGGGGTCACATCTTTTATTCTTGAAAGGCATTGAGGCTCTAATATGTACAGCATTAGTGGACTTGGGTGGGTTCTCTTCTTCCTTTGCCCACCTCAAATAATTTGAGGAGGGGAAGTTTGAAGGTAGTTGCGCTAGAATTATATTCTAAGAAGATTTGTTTAATTATCTTCAGGTTTTAACTCTTGTAGCACTTAAAAAAAATTTTTTTTTTTACATTTATTTATTTTTGAGAGGCAGAGAGAGACAGCGTGAGCAGGGGAGGGCCAGAGAGAGAGGGAGACACAGAATCTGAAGCAGGCTCCAGGCTCTGAGCTAGCTGTCAGCACAGAGCCTGTGGCAAGGCTCAAACCCACGAACTGTAAGATCATGACCTGAGATGAAGCCGGACGCTCAACCAACTGAGCCACCCAGGCACCCCTGTAGCACTTTTTAAATACATTATATCACCTATTGATTTTGCTTTTGTAAGCTAAAGAGCAATTTGTTTCCCATGAATTCTAAGAATTTAATTTTTTTCCAGTTGGTCACAATGGCAGGTGAAGAAATTAATGAAGACTACCCGGTAGAAATTCATGAGTATTTATCAGCATTTGAGAATTCCATTGGCGCTGTGGATGAGATGCTGAAGACCATGATGTCTGTTTCTAGAAATGAGTTGTTGCAGAAGGTATTTTAAAAATGTAATTTATAAAACAGAGTGCTATGTTACGAAAGCATATAGAAGAAGACATAGCTTAGTGGCGTGTTCCTTTTCCCCTTTATTTCAAGTGTTTGGGTATTTTTATATGGAAAAAACAAACCAGAACTCCAACTTTAGGAAATACTTCCTCACTATATTTTTATTTTGACATGGTTTTGAGAAAAAAGGAGCACTCACAACATTCTTTTTGACAGACTCTATCTTTGACCTTTTAAGTATTACAATGATGTTATCAGAGTTTCTGGAAACCCTATAGGACAAAAAGAGTAAATTGACTTTGACAGTCTAAAACAAATCTCATTATGTTTCTTCTGTCTTTGGTATTGCCTAAGCATTTTAGCCTGCCTCTTATACATAAATGCATCATGTACAATGTTTATATTGATAAATTACTTTTGACATACAAAGCCCAGATCGTAACTCCTGAAATTAAAGTAATTGAAAAGAATTTTTCTTAGATTATACACATTCTTTGTCTAACTAAAGATGATACCTTGAAGTGAAAATTTGTGGACAAAATTCTCTGGTCAACAAAATTTTTTCTTTTTACAAATAATTTCAAGATCATTTGGTTATTGGATTATAGACAGTGAAAGAAACATCTCTTTGATATGTTGTATTTGATGAAAATTAAAATATGTGATGGTGCTCATTGTATGTATTTCTTTTTTCTTTCTCTTTCTCTTTTTTAAATAGTTGGACCCCCTTGAACAAGCAAAAGTGGATTTAGTTTCTGCTTACACATTAAATTCAATGTTTTGGGGTATGTATATTAATTTGGAGTTAATTAGAAAGCAAGTTATTTATTATGTCAAAGGGGGTTTATTTTTTAAATGCTAGCAATTTATTTATAGTTATACTTTATAGCAGTTTTAATAGTCAGATATTTATTTCTTTTAAATCAGTATACCAGAGGTCCATGAGCCACATAAAATTTAATATTACATAAATTAAATCTTATTTTAACTTCTGTCATTTTTTGTGATGTTTCTTTTTTGTGAGTAGATTTTATTTAATGCTCTCAGTTAATATATATGTCATTTTGTCCCATGAAATCTTTGTCTTGTAGTTTATTTGGCAACTCAGGGAGTTAATCCTAAGGAACATCCAGTAAAGCAGGAATTGGTAAGTTTGCAGTGGATTTCTTTTTATATGACTGTTTGTTGTGATCTTCCTGAAGTCAGGGTCACAGTACCTTTATCACACTAGTTACGGAGAACAAAATTATTTAGAGTCCAAATTATGAAAGCCAAATTTCATCGTGTCTTTAGTGTTTCTTTTCCTTGCTTTTGTCAGGGAATTTGTGTTCTATATATTATATAAATCTCTGGATGGGAAAATGTTACAATTCAAGTAATTATTTATAACTTCCATATTATTTTTTCTATAAATTCTTGAAATCCTGTGCATCACTACAACTGCCCCTCACCCTTTTTTAAACTCTTACACAATTCTTAAAAGTATATTCTAGTTGATTTACTAGCAAAGACGGGAAAGTTTCTCCCCCACCTTTTCAATTCTTCCATTAATTCATTTTCTCAGCAGTAAAGAATCCAGTTCAGCAACAAAGCTAAAAGCTTTTTTGGCACCAGTTGTATGTGTACTGTCCAGTAATTCTGCATTAGTGACATATTTACAACCTGTAATAAATCTTCTAGGTTTGTCTTTGTATTCCATTTAGATGTATAAGTACAGTATATAAGGTCTAGTATCTTCAAGTTTTTGCTGACTTCAAAAATTAAATCATTCAATATGAAAGAAAAAATTAGAAATCAAACTTATGGTTACCTTCTTGCCTTGGCTTTATGAATAAGAATACTAATACATTTATCCTTTGTGTTTATAAAATGTAAGGTAAATATGTGAAATACACTTGACACTGGATTATTATTCTCAAGTCTTAAGGTGTTGATATGTATGTTATTTACAACTTACTAAAGTACTTGCTCATTTATTTATAAAAAATGAGTAAACCAGATCTCTTGTCTTCATTGTATAAACATAGGGAGTAAGATACTTTCTTTTAAAGTTCTTTGGGGAAAAACAAATTTATTTTAAATATAGAAATTGTGAAAAATACTTAAAGCAAAAATGTAAAACAATATGAGGCAGAGATCTTGATTTGACCAGTGGTACTGGGTTTAAAGTCTTAAGGAGTATGCGCTGTACCATCTGTTTTCAACTTTCTGATATAGACTTTACATTTATAAAGTTCCTCATTTTTCCTTTAACATGAAGTTACTTATAGTATTTTAATACTTGATTCTGTCGTTGGAAAAGCATAAAATCATTATCTTTTTTCTCTATTAGAACTCACTTTATGGAAGAGTACATTCATATTCTGGACGAGGGTTGGCACATAAGAAAGCACACATAAACCTGTTCCCCTTCTCTGACCTTCTGACAGACATCACTAATTGATCACAGAGTCAGTGTGTGAGAGGAAATCTATTTGTCACATATATCATGAATGGGGAAAGGCATTGCAGATAGTTTATTTACTTAACAAATAATTGAGTGCTTACTGGAAGCCAGGCGTTATATCCAAGTAAGAGGATTTCTCTGTGAATAAAGCTGATAAAATACCACTGCCCTTGTGGCAGATGCCAGTCTATCTAGTGGAGGAGACAAGCATTTAACATAATAAGCAAATAATAAGTATATGTAGTATATAGTATATTAGAAAGTTATAGATTATGAGAAAAAAATATAGCGAAGGGTAAGGGGGATTGGAGTGCTTGACAAAGATTCCATTCAAATGGGAAAGGCAGGGCCTGTTAAGGGAGAGGGAGCGGCTCTGTGGATGTTTGAGGAAAATCAAGGCTGGGGCAGGGGAGTGCGGGGAGGACTTGGCGCTTTTACTCTGAGAGAAATGGAGACTATGAGAGGATTTTGAGCAGAGTAGTCAGCCTTTCACAATAAAAAATTCTAGGAATCAGCACTTTTCTGTGTAAATTTCTGTAACTATTTTGATTATTTTAATGAAACTTGCTTTCAATCATTTACTATCTGTTTTACGGCTCTCATCCCCATTATTTAAGCTTTCCAGTCAACCTATAGAACAGTCCTTTATTCTGATTAATGGTCTCAGAAGATTTGAAGTGATACGGCAACCTATTCTGCTTTTCACTTCGTAAAGCCTGATTAGAATTATATTTTTCATCAAAGTGTCATGTGCTTATTGATCAAAACTATGAAATTGAACAAAAGATCTCATATTTTTATTTTGCTTATTTTAATTGTGATATTAGAAAGTAAAATAAAAAATAGTTAAGTACTGCTCCATCCATTTTCCGTTAAGAAAAATTTCCAGTTTAGTTTGTATGTTGCAAGTATATGAGAGCTCTGTTTTAGATTATAGACTCTAGATACATAAGACTTATGTGGATTTAGGTTAATACTAAATTAAAAAATATATAACCACACATAAACGATTCAATATTTATCTCTGAAGTGGGGTCTTTGTCTAGTTCTCCCTCTGTTGAAACATCAGAACACTCTGAAATGACTTTTTAATGTCTATTCCCCCCAGACTGAACTCCAGGAGAGCATGGAACATGTTTATCCTAGTCACTTGTACTTACTAGCACCACTCAATAGGCAGTAAACGCATATCTGTTGAATTTAACTGAGGTATAGTATAATAAAACTTAGTGGTGGTGAACAGCTTAGTAAATCTATTGCCTTATTATTATTATTTTTTAATCTTTAAGGAAAGAATCAGAGTATACATGAACAGAGTCAAAGAAATAACAGACAAGAAAAAGGCCGGCAAGCTGGACAGAGGTGCAGCTTCAAGATTTGTGAAAAATGCCCTTTGGGAACCAAAAACTAAAAATGCATCCAAAGTTGCCAATAAAGGAAAAACTAAAAATTAGCCTTTTGTTTGGATGTACACCTATTGAAAAAGTGTGTCATTTTTATTGTTTTCCACAAAAGAGATGGTTATGTGGCAATACAAGGTTTAAATGTATTCCTTATTCAATTCATATGTTAAATTTACATTTTAAATTTGTAATGCTAAATAATTTTTCTCCAGAAAGATTAACTTATCTTTATTCATCTTCTTACAGAGCACTATGAGATTTGTAACACTGTGGTATATTTTATATTTATAGTTTATCATCTCTCTTGACAAGACTCTTATTTCCCTATACAGGTCAATCTTTCAAGTATCATTTTATAAGCAACTATGAAATTTAAGTTAAGTGTTTTTTGTAAACATTTGTCTATTTTAAATGAATACTGACTTTAGGAAGTATGCTATCTGAAGTCTGAAGTTATTAATACATCTGTTTTCACTATATAATTTTAAGAAAGAATGAAATGACCTAAATGTCCATTTTTTTCTATGTAGTTACTTCATGTTTTCATGATTTGGGGAATGATTGCTTCCTTTTGATATTTGAACTATGAAATTAAGACTTTAAGGTTATATTTTCATTCTTGGCAGTTTGCCTCTATGTCCTTTTTAAGGTAAAATACATTCTCATTAACTTTAGATGGGAAATGAGGTTGTATATTGATGGCTGAATTTTGGCATAATGGCTATACCCTATCAATAAAGGCTATACAGTTTGTATAGCTTACTGTTTATTTTTCTCTTTTTATATATTTCCCCTTGAAATCAGGAAGATAGGTTTTAAAAATCATTAGGAAAAAATTCATGAGTTTTTGTTCCTTCTGCATCATGCCCATAGTTCTCTTGGTCTCACTTTTTCAGATTTTTGGATTACGTGCTTTTTTAAATTTTTTTAATGTTTTTATTTATTACTGAGACAGAGAGAAACAGAGCATGAGTGGGGGAGAGGAAGAGAGAGAGAGACACACAGAATCTGAAGCAGGCGCTCCAGGCTTTGAGCTGGCAGCACAGAGCCTGATGCGGGGCTCGAACCCACGAACCGTGAGATCATGACCTGAGCTGAAGCCAGCTGCTTAACTGACTGAGCCATGCAGGTGCCCCATGGATTACCTGTTTTTGAGGTGATATTAAGCATTTTGAAACGACTTCCTATGTTATATAATGCCACTTAAGGGGAAGAGAAATCTAGAGGAGATTATATTGTGTTTATATCCTGATTTATTTTTCTGGAATATTTGTTACAGAGAATTATATGTATTAAAAAAATTTTTTAATGTCTTAAGTCCTTGGATTTTAATTATATGCTCTTAATGCTTTCAGTCTTTGAATCCACATCATTATGTATAGGAATGCCAAGTACAGTAAAGTACTTTAATTTTTGAAAAAGAAGTTGTTAAAAGTTTCTGTGTGATTAATTCTCCATAAGTAACCTTGAATAAATGGATTTCTTGATTTATGGTAGAAGATATTGGAAACGGTCTTAAAATGTAATGGATTTTGTAAAGCATGTTGAACTCTTTCTGTGGCACATGAAGAGGAAGTCACTGATAGATGCAGAGTCTTTTGGCTCAGTTGTCAGACAGTTTTTGAAGTGGAAGAACATTTATAGTTATTTCATTCCTTTTTTCACCTTCATCCTCTCAAATTTTGAGCTTTTTTGAAAAGTAACTTCATGACAGAAATAAATGTTCCTATGATCAAGTGCAACAAATATGTGTTGTTTATTACAAAGAAACTTATAACTTGAATTTCTGTATATTTTCTGATTTCATAAAGATAAAAGTTAAATGAAAAATGTCAGACAGTTGCAGAAAATTATTAACTAAGTTATGGTTTGTGAAAGTCCAGCTTTAAATTCTGTTAAATTGGAGTTTCTTAGTGAATGATTCTTTCAGTGTTATATTTAGTAGAAACAAAAAAACAGTTTGAGTGTATTCCATTTTAGTATGTAGAATTTGAAATACTTCTTACTCAGCACATAATAAGGAGCTGAATGGTCGTGCAGTGGGTTTTATTTTCATTTGTTGTTTATTTATTTTACAAATATTTAATGACATTTATTTACATTGCCAAATAACTATGCTAGGTTCCTAGGAAGACAACTCCAGCCTTTATTCTATTTTTATAAAGTGTTATGAAAAAAGTAGCATTTTTGTTCAGTTTTTAGAGTTACTAGAAAATTTATGACAGATTGTGCTCATTAACCTTAGAACCATAAAGGGTGATGGGTTGATCTATTTGACTATGGTATAGTTATTGTTAACATAGTTTTTTCCAAATGACAGTCTGCTCTAAGTTTAGATGTTAATCACATCTTTTATTACTCTCTTTGGGAATTAACAAGTTAGAGAGGTTATAGCTTATAGATATTTTTAAGATTAGAATTATAGACTATTAATCTAATACTAAATAATGAGATTTCATCTTTTAATATTATTTTAAGTACAATTTTCTTGTTTCATAGTTGCAGGATGGGAATTCATTTTAGTAAAGTAGAATATGTTAAGAGGAAAATTGAAGGATGAATTATGGTTTACATTCCTGGAATTAGGAGGTTATGTCAAGTTGATTGGTTTTTAAGATACCCTGCAGATTAAAAAATTGTTCTTAGCTATTAGAAATGGATTGTTATTATTTCTAAATAAGGCTTTTAAAATTGACTAGAAATATAGGAAATGTTTCAAAAATGGACATTGTATTGAATATAGATACTTATTTCTTAAGTAGGTCATTCGAGAAAAAGATGCTCTAGGAATCACTCAGTTTATGATATAGTTAAACTATAATTTTACATAATAAAGTATCAGAAATTCTGGCTTTGCAAAGTGAACTTAACAGAAAGATTTTGAACAGTGATTCTGACTCTCACGTAATGGCTAAGGTTGGTATATAAAGGGAAGAAAGAGAAGCACTGGTGTCTCATTTTCTTCCCTCATAGCATAGTTCATAAACTTGCTGGATCAGTTCTGTGGCTCTCTTACCAAATGACCTTGGTAGCAACCTATTTTATATAAATATGATTTGAAGGTACTTTGCTAATAAAAACATTTCCTTTTCCCTGTATCCTGGTCTAAAACTTTGGTTTTGGAAATACAAACCACATTTTGTTTATTTTATATATTAGCATTTTATAGTTGTCATTAACAGTTATGTTAGGGGGAAAAGTACAGGACTTTATAATAGAATTTTGTAGATTTGATCTACTTGGTTAATTTGCTATTGCTTGTGAGCAGGATTTCAAGAAAATGCTTTGAATGATTTTGGTTTGCAGAAATGTTTTCCTATCAGAGGGAGCTGTCGTAGACTACACCCTGGAGCAGCCACCTTCTGACGTGATGTGCCTTTTTAAAGTGTTTATTTTATGGCATAATTTTTAATATAGCTAGGAAGGATTAATAAAGTTATCTAGAAAAGGGGATAGCTATAGTGATAGCTGTTGGCAGTTGAGGTTTAATTTTAATTCTGCCCCCCACTCCTCGCCAAAAACCAAAGCCAACTTAGTTCTGTACAATTCTTCTGTTCATAAAAGGTAGAGAAAAAATGCTAGTTCTCTCCCCTCCCCCCCATAAACCTTGAAGTTAAGCACATGTATCCTGGCAGAATAACTGCATGCAAGATGTCAATTTTGTAAAGTGATATATTTCAGACAGTGTACAAAATTTGATGGTGGGAAAAATAAGCTTTTATAAATGAAACATTTAAGAGACTTTTTATTATTTGCTTTCAGTTTAGTGTTGCCTTTTAGGTACACCATTTCAGTTTGGCAGCTACAATAAATGACTGAAGGAAATTGAAGATGATAATTCAACATTTCAAGATGCTTCTGCTGAAATGAATGTAGACCTATCCAGGTCTTCAATTTAAAGTTTATAGTAATACAGTTTTTTAAAGCCACAGGCCCAGGAGATGTTATGATTTGAATGAGATGATTAGAAGAAATAGAAAAGAATACTGTCAATTCCTTGTTACGTGGGTATTATCTATTGAGAGCCTATGTTGAAAACGTTAGTGTAAGAAGAATAGAGGCTTGTTATGTACAATTTACTGTAGTGTGTACAATTCATCTTGGGCCTTGTCCAAAGAGGTTTAGTTATTAAAATAGCAGGAGAGTTACTCTAACAAGGAATCACCTAACTTAGTGCTACAGCAATGGATTATCATAAACCATATTGTAATACATCTGGCTGATACTGTTTCATTTAGTGACCTTTGCTTTCTCTAATAACACATTCCATGACTTATTTAAAACAAAATCATTTACTACCTTATTTCTGATACTTTTCTATTATCTTCCCTTGAGAAAGAAATCATTATTAAAAATATGTATAATATTTGCTGGGTTTTATGTGTTTTGAAATTTTTGAGTTTTAACACTTGTGATTTTTTACTACAAGTGACCTTAGATTAGAGGTCCTTGGGTATATGGTATTATGCAATTTTGCCAAGGCATAATTCTAGTTACTGCTAAACACCATGCAGAAGGCATTACTCAGCTAATGATGTAGGCTAACTAACCTCTCAGCAGCCACAGTTTCTTCCCTCACTGGCAGTCTCATACATTTATTCACTTATTCGTTTCACAAATATTTATTGAGCCCCTTCCATGTGCCAGATTCTATTATAGGCATGGGAAATTCAGTGGTTGTCCAGACAGTATGTAGTGATTGGAAGATGTCAAACTTTATTATGTACAAAATGGCTGCTATGGGTTGAATTGTGTTCTCACCAAAAACATATGTTGAAGTCCTAACTTTCAGTACCTTGTAACTCAGAAATAGGGTGGTTGTCGATGTAGATAGTGAAGATGAAGTCATTAGACTAGGTCCTAATCCAATATGACAGGGTCCTTATAAAAGGGAAATTTTCACACAGACATGCATAGGGAGAACATCAGATGCAGGTGAAGGTAGAGATCAGGGTGATGATTGTAGAAGTCCAGGAACACCAAAGACTGCCTGCAAACCACCAGAAGCTGAGTGAGAGGCACAGAACACATTTCTCTCTCACAGCTCTTGGAAGGAACAAACCTGGCCCGGGCTTGTAGTCTCCAGAGTGGAGACCATATGTTTCCATTGTATAAGCCACCCAAGTTGTGGTATGTGTTATGGCAGCCCTAGCAAATGAATACAATGGCTGTTCGATGAGGAATTAGAAAGATTAATAATTTGGATATGTATGTTTATATAAGAAAACTTTATGACATAAGTTGAAAGTGTAATTCTGAAGAAAACCAGGAACCTGTATAAATTTATCCAGGAATATTTTTGAATTTGGGTAAAGATCTCAGGACTTAGACTTTGAAATGTCAACTGTCTGTTATACTCATTCTGAGGCCAAAATTTTCAGACTTTCTAGCAGACATTGTCAGTTACGATTGAATGTGCCATCCTTTAAACTTGGTTTGAAGAAACTCATTTCCCTGAAGGAAAGAAAATGCTGTCAGGTTTCCATGGAGAGAATATTTTCACCAAGCCTATTATTATCATGTGCTGTGTGGTCTTTTCCCAATATAATGCAGCAGTCAGGTTTAAGTAATGAAAATAAATACTTAAAACATCTTACCCAAGTTGTGCTTATCCAAGAGCACAAACCACTTAAGAAATCTCATATTGAATTCAGCTTGATAGAGGATTTTTTTTTAAGCTCTTATTTTTTTTCTCCCCAAAGTCTAAACTGTATAATGTGCTATTCAGTTTTCTTTCTTTAAAGGTAGGTATTAGAGAACCCAGGTTTTATTCTTAGTGATTTGGGCCCAGTTTAATATTGTTAAATAATTTAAATGCTGCTTATTCATTTTCAGCTTTTAGAATCAACCAGTAGATTAAACATGGGAGACAACAATGTAAACAAAACCAACATCGACAATGTAAAAGTAAAAGAATACAGAATAGAAGTACATTTGAAATGGGGAGAATAGAGCGTTCTTATATGAGGAGAAATCCAGATGCCAAACAACACTGATGGATGAATATGGTTTTAAGTTTATTTTAGTTTTAAAGCTCTATTATTATTATTTTTAAATTCTTACATTGCAAACTGGAAGGAGCAAGGGGGACTAGGATAAATTAAATCCTTATTTTTAGGATGAGGAGTCCAGTAAGTTCCAATGAAAATTAGCAGTGTAGATACACATTCTGAAGGTAGTCATCAGAATTAAAGACAGATGATTTGAAAGTGGTATTACCTCATTGGAACAGAGGTAAAGAGGGACCACAGCTTTATTGATCTTTCTGGTACATGGTTTGGTAAAAAGTGAAAAAGTTGTGCTAATGAGCAAAAAAGTGAGAAAGTTGTACTGATGAGTAAAACATTTGTTCAAAGAAGCAGCATGACAATTGGATAACTCAGTAAATGCTAGTTATTTTGTTTTTGAAAAAAATTAGGTTTTTTTTAGATTTTTTAAAAATGTTTACTTATTTTTGAGAGAGGCACACAGAGGATGAATGGGGGAGGTTCAGAGAGAGAGGGAGACACAGAATCCAAAGCAGGCTCCAGGCTCTGAGCTGTCAGCACAGAGCCTGATGTGGGGCTCAAACCCATGAATTGAGTTCATGACCTGAGCTGAAGTCGGCCGCTCAATCGACTGGATCACCCAGGAGTTCCCCAAATTTTTACTTTTTGAAATGTTAGGCAATAAGTACTTCAGTGAAATAAGAATGCTTAAGTGTGCATGCTTTTATTTGTCTTAAAAAACCCTCAAGCACCTGTGTATAAAAATGTAAGTATTAAGTAAGTTTCCTACATTTGAGCCCAGTTTAATTTTCATTTTAGACAAGTTGCATTCCAGATATAGCTAAAAAATAGGAATTTTTATTTTTAAGTGTCTTTCTCATCTGCCTTCCATGTTCTTTCAGAACTTTTTTGTTTTAAATTTTGAGCGTGAGAGAGAGCAGGGTGGGGAAAGAGAGGGAGAGAGAGAGAATCCCAAGCAGGCTTCATGCTGTCAGTGCGGAGCCTGAGGTTGGGATTGATCTCATGAACCACGAGATCATGACCTGAGCTGAATCCAAGAGTTGGGCGCCCAACCGACTGTGCCACCCAGGTGCCCCTCTTTCGGAACTTCTAAATATTATTCAAGATAAAGTTAAATGCCACAACAATAGGGTTATATGTAAGTGATAGTGTGATCTTTGCTTGAATGTTTTAATAATGCTGAGTTGGAGGAGGGATTTTCTTGTATCTAATTTTCATTTTAAAAACTTCATAAGAAATGCTCATATCTTTTTCAAGATCATTTTTCATATTGTAGTCTAGATATATGGAAATTGTTCAGTAGCCAAAGTTTTACATTTCAGAAATAAAGCAAAATGTAAAATCTTTTTAGGATTTGTCCTAACAACAATTAAAATTAGGGTTTAAGGAATTGAAAATTGCTAGATTTTATCTACCAGTTTTAAAAGTTGTAGGAAACAAAGAATAACTTAATAGAGGCTTTCTTAAGGCTTTCTTATTGATGCTATTTAATTTTACTTTAACACAAGTTACCTAGCTATATTGCCTAAATACATAACAGTGTAAATAACCTGTAACTAAATTTCATTCTCTCACTTATCTAGGCATTTACCATAATTTAAAATAATTTAAATATATAACATTGAAAAGAAATGCTAAAAACAGCTTTTGGAAATAGTGTTAATGTATATTTTAATCCTCTTAAGGGAAGTACTATGTACAGCTTAATACACGTTCTTAGACTATAACTTGATAATCTTAATTCTTGTGTACTGACTTGAAATTTATAGAAACATTGAAATAGTCATCTTAAGGTATAATTATTTATGATGCATTGTTGCCTGTACTCCTCTCTCCCCTATATGTAATCTTAAAGAAATTAATTAGTAAACTTTATTTTCTAGAGCAGTTTTAGGTTCACAGTGGGAAGTACAGAGAGTTCTCACACCCCCCATCCCCCCAACATCCATAACCTCCAACACTTGACATCCCCCACTAGAATGGTACATTTGTTACAACTTATGAACCTACACAGACACATTATCATCACCAGAGTCCATCATTTACATTAGGGTTCATTCTGGGTGTGGTACATTCTATGGGTTTGGACAAAGGTGTAATGACCTGTATCTATCATTACAGCTTCATACAGAATAGTTTCATTGTCCTAAAAATTCTCTCTGTACCACCTGTTCATTCCTCCCTCCCCAGAATCCCTGGCAACCACTGATTTTCCTGTCACCATAGTTTGTCTTTTCCAGAATGTCATAGTTGGAATCAGGCAGTATGTAGCTTTTCATATTGGCTTCTTTTAATAGTAATACACATTAAATTTCCTTCATGTCTTTAGGGCTTGATAGCTCATTTGTTTTTAGCGCTGAATAATATTCCATTATCTGGATGTACCACAGTTTATCCATACACCTGTTGAAGGACATCATGGGTGCTTCCAAGTTTTAGCAATTATGAATAAATATCCATTTGTGGATTTTTGTGTGCACGTATGTTTTCATTTCCTTTGGTTTAGTAAAGACCAATATGTGAAATTGCTAGGTTATATGATAAAAATATGTTTAGTTTTGTGAGAAATTGTCATCTATTTTCCAAAGTAGGTGTATCGTTTTGCATTTCCACCAGCAGTGAATATGAATTCCTGTTGTTCCACATCCTCACCAGCAGTTGTAATTTATTGGGGATGTTGGCAGTGTTGTAATTTACTTTTAAAGCTTTTATTTATAGATTTCGCCATACGTTTTTTAATTGGTTCAAAGAAAATTAAGTGAGAGATGTAGAAAATCTTAAAAGTTCTTAATGATAAAATTGGGATGGAGCTAGAATCTGCATTCTGAAAACTGCCAACTAGAATATTTCATTCAGGATGAGACTTGGGCTTTATTTTATTTTTTAAGTTTATTTCTTGTCTCTTTTTTCTTTTCTTTTTTTTTTTTTGAGAGTATACAAATGCAGAAGGAGAGAGAGAGAGAGAGAGAGAGAGAGAGAGAGAGAGAGAGAGAGAGAGAGAGAGAGGGAGAGAGAGAATCCCAAGCAGGCTCCACACTTAGCCCATAGCCAGCCAGAGCCAGAGCAGAGCCTAGTGCAAATAAAAATTCAGTTGCTTAACTGATTGAACCCCCAGGCACCCCTTGGGCTTTAATTTAAAATGCATCTTAAAACTCCTTAAATTTCATGATACATTGGAGAATATTTTTATTATATTCAAATTTTTATAAGTCAAAGTATTAAAATCCTTTAAAAAGATAGATTTTGTTAGAGGTAAATAAAAATGCTTATTAATGTGTTAGTTGAAGTTATTAGGGCTTTTTTAAAAAAGTATATTTTTTGAGAGAGAGAGAGGTGGGGAGGGGCAGAGAGTGGGAGAGAGGATATGAAATAGGCTCTGTGCTGAGCGGAAGTTGGGCTCGAACTCACGAACTGTGAGATAATGACCTGAGCTGAAATTGGATTCTTAACCAACGGAATCACCCAGGCCCCCCTGCCCCCTAATGTTTATTTAAGGGCTTTGTTTTTAATGCTATCTTTACCAATTGTTTTAAATATTGCCCTTATCAAAATAAACTGAATACTGCATTGTCATTTTCATGGCTGGAAATCAGGCTCAGTGTTCACTATTTTTTGTTCTAGTATCTGTAATTAAAGCATAGCTTATTCAATTTAAAAAATGACTAAGTGGGGTATCATCTGAGTGTCTCGGTTAGGCACCCGGCTCTTGATTTTGGCTCAAGTCAGGATCTGTGGGTCTGTGAGCTCAAGCCCCACCTCCAGTGCGGCACTGACAATGTAGAGCCGGCTCAGGATTCTCTCTCCCTCTCTCTGCCCCTCCCCCACGCATGGGCACATGCATGCAAGCCTTCTCAAAATAAATAAAAACAAATGAATACAAATAGATAAAAAGATTCTCCAATCATCCCTTTCTGAGTAGTAATTGTTCTGTGTGTGCGTATAATTGTCATGCACTGTCCATGTGTGAAAGTCTGCATTTATAGCAGCTAACACGTCCTTACCCGGAATGATCCAGGCTTTTTGTTACTGCATTTGGGACCCATGCAGGCCAACTGAGATGAGAATTTAGTATGTTTTTTTCTTACAAGGTTACTGAGGCTCTGAGAGGTTAGGCCTTGCCCAAGGTTACACAATTATAGTCGCCCCCACTTAGCTGGGATTTCGCTTTGGCCCTTTTCCTTACCCAGGGTCAACCGCGGTGGGGAAAGCAGCCGGATCTCCGTCTGACCAATCACAGAAGGTCAGTAGTATACTCACGCTGCGTCCGAAGGCCATATTGTTTCCTCACTTTACCGCGCGTGGGCATTTTGTCCTCTCTGGGCACAAGAGCGGCGAGTGTAATGTGTTTTGAGAGCGAGAGAGAGACCATGTTCATGTAACTTTCATTATAGTATATTGTTATAATTGTTCTATCATTAGTGTTGCTAATCTCTTACCCTGCCGAATTTATACACAGAACTTTATCAGAGATACGTATATCTGTCGCTTGTCTCCGCGGTGTGGGCAACCACTGGCGGCCTGGAGCGTAACCCCCTGCAGACCCCGCCGGCGGTCTGCACCGTAACTATTGCAGGGAGGCTAGGATAGGGGTCCAGTGGGCACTTTCACCACGGTGTTCGCCCGCCGCTTTATTACCTGTGGAGGAACGTCATGCAGAGGAGGCATGGAGGAGAGGACGTGCCTCAGTCATGGATGCTGTTGGCTGATTGGTCAAACTTGCAGTGAATTTTCAAACACTGTAGCTAGTTTCAGTTTTGGTTTTATGTGGTATCTGTTAAATTTGCACAAGTTTTAAGCATGATTTGGAGCTGTAACCCATTTCTGACAGTGTTGTCAGTGATGGGAAAACCATCCTGAAAATTTTTAACTTTTTAAAAAATGTAAGCTCTGCGCTTGAGGCCCCAAGATAGAGTTGAATGTGCTTCTGACTGAGCCAGCCAGGTACCCCACTCCCCCTGAATTTTTGATCAGGCCTCACAATGTGTCCTACCGCTCAGACCATCATAAATTTTTGTTAATGTTTTATTTATTTTTGATACAGAGAGAGACAGAGCATGAGAGGGGGAGGGGCAGAGAGAAAAGGAGACACAGAATCTGAAGTAGGCTCTAGGCTCCGAGCCAGCTGTCAGCATAGAGCCTGTCGCAGGGCTCGAACCTACGAACGTGAGATCTGACCTGAGCCGAAGCTGGAGGCTTAACCGACTGAGCCACCCAGGCGCCCTGGCTTAGACCATCATAAAACCAGTCAAGAAGCCTACTATTGATACAGCTGGCATATTCCTCAAAGATAATTGTTTCCTTAAATTAATAGATTTAACTTATTGATTCCCCACTCCTGGCCATTTACATTAACACGTTCTTTATAGAAATTAAAGAGAAGTCTCTCCCCTCCCCCACCAGGAAAGAACTAACACTTAAATATTTTCTTGCAGCCTATTATCCATTTACATTTAGCTGCAAATAGTTTTTGCATTGGGTTTTTAATCACTTTTTTATTACAAGAATTTTAATGAAACAGTTTAAAGTTGTAGTTGGTTAAAAAAAGATATAATTGGTCGAGGTCAACAGGTGTTTATTGAGTGCCTACTATATGCTGATGCTGAACCAGCCCGACACTGTGAAGAGTGAAAGGCAGTACCCCCGCTATTGCTTGAATTTACAACCTAGGGGAGGTTTTTCCTCAATATTTGTGCAACATAAAGGAACTCTTATTAATTTTTAACTTTTATCTGTTTTTAATTTAAGTGTATTTATTTATTTGAGAGAGAGGGAGTGAGCAGGGGAGAGGCAGAGAGAGAGAGAGAGAGAGAGAGAGAGAGAGAGAGAGAGAGAGAGAGAGAGAGAATCCTAAGCATTCTCTGCACTGTCAGTACTCAGCTGGATGCAAATTTGAACCCATGAATGGTGAGATCATGGCCTGAGCTGAAGCCAAGAGTTGGACGCTTATTGCCACCGAGGCAGCCTAAGAAACCCTTTATTATGTAACTACTCAAAATTTATCACTTTTAATAATTTGGATTTTCATGCTTTGGGTAAAGATGTGCCTATGTCTCTTCCGTGTTAGATTTGTCATCATTGTCTTTACTGATCTGAACCACTGGGTGGCAGCAAAAGAACACAGAAGATTTTAATTTTGCTTTTGTGTACACAAAAATGAAGTGAAAGCTATTTTTTGGATTTCATGGGTGATGGCGAGAAAAATACAGTGATTAAAACTTGACATGTAACTGAAGCAGATGAGACCCAACACATCTCATCACTAAATATGATGTTACTATAGGTAAAAAATTCAATTTATGCTTTATAGTTATCAAAACCATATTGTAAAATTCTTTCAGTTTCTTTTAGTCACAAAAATATCTTTCAAGATTCCTATGCAGTTACTTTTCTATTTATAAAGGTGAAGAGAAAAACCCAAGCCAGATACTAAGAAAAACTTGTTTAGTAAGAAATGTGAACAGAGATTTTGAATGTCAAGCAACAATGGAAAGGAGTCATTTTCTTGACAGTCTGTTTTAAAGAGCTTCTTGGGAAAAAAACCAGTTGAGTTTGTAGTTCTTGTTCGTAGACAAGAGTTTGTTTTAACTTTTCTTTTTAAAAATCGCTTAGCAAGGAGATATTACATAATGTGAGTCTCTTTGAAGATTTTGTCCATTTCTATAAAGTTACAAATGGCTTAGCTACAAGCTGAGTATGCCTACATATGCTAGACAGCCCCAACTAAAAATGTGAAATGGTCATGAAGCAGTGACAAGGTAACAAACATTTGTTTTATTTTTTGTACAAATATTTGCAATCTGTTTAGGTGAAAATATAGCTTCCCCTTTCTTTCAATAGTTAAAACATAATACTTTAAAAGAATCTTGTCTGTTGAATTTTAGACAAAAATATATTTAGCTTATATGAAAGCTTCTAATTGAGTTATGCAGAATATTAAGTGCAGAAAGAAAAGTTTACTTTTGTCCAGTGAGCTATGTTTTGAGGAAGCCAGGGTATCATTCTGGAGCTTATTGTCAGAGGGTTATGGACAAACAGTGTTTATGTTTCTTCCTGTTGAGCTTGGGACCTTCCAGTTGTGCTTGGAGACTGATCCCTTCTTCATTTTATTTCTTGTTGGCTACATTACCATTGCCTTTTGATGTATGTATGATACACATCAGTGAACCTTATGTTATTTGACCCTTAGTGGAAATTAAGTTTAGGAAAAATAGGGAAGGAACCCCCCCTCCTCCACTTCCATAATAAGTATATGGCCACCAGAGTCTCAATGTTCACTTTTCTTTAGCAGTACTCAAATGAGATGTCCCTGCAGTATTTATATGTACTGAAACCCCAGTTTGAAACTATAGCTGATAACTCTCCTGGGCTTGGATTCTGGCCATCAGTGTCTGCTGTAAATCCAGAACAAGGACAGAGAAATAATTATTTTCACTATTTCCTCCTCTTGGAGCAGTTTTTGGTGGGGAGTCGGGGATGGGGATGGGGAAGGGAAAGCATTTGTTATTGTCCCAGTGCAAGATAGATTCATGTGAGATGTATTTAGTTTCTTCTTTAGAAACTATGTAGAGTCACTATGATGAGAGTCATTTGCTGTTTCTAGTAGTCCACAGTATTAGAGGGCCCAAGGGTTATAAATCCTCTTGGGAAATTTCTGGGAAAGAAAATTCTACACACTTCCTCAGTAAATAACACTTGTAAATTT
Organism: Suricata suricatta; assembly: GCF_006229205.1. NCBI lineage: Eukaryota > Metazoa > Chordata > Mammalia > Carnivora > Herpestidae > Suricata > Suricata suricatta. The sequence goes on along the minus strand of NC_043703.1, from coordinate 112,039,778 downwards.
TTTCTTATGCCTATCATCTGGTCATGTGATTTTCACTTATTTGTATTGGCTGTCAATGCATTAAGAGCAATTATGAATATAATGAAACAAAGTTTGTTTTGAAAGTAAATGATAAAACTAAAGGTTGAACTAAAGTAAATATAATTTGTAGTTGTCTTTACAGACTATAGAGACCTGTATTTCAGGTTTCAAGATTTGTTTTGTTTCAGACTTACTATTTGTATGACTATTTTAAATTTTGTGGAATTTGATGTCCAGTGTTCTTAAAATATGTCTTGAGGTAAACATCTCAGTAGGATATTTTTAGTATGAATTGTAGAACATCGTAAAGAATATTGTAACACAGCTTCAATTTCTTGATTCTTTCAGTGACAGTTGACTGAATGAATCACTGAAATTATGCATATGCTTCTCCATCTATAAAGTGGGTACAGTCATGCCTATTTTTTCTTATCAGCTATCCAAATTCAAATGAAAAGGATTCAGGTTTTTGGAAGAAATGCTATTAAAATGTTAATATTTGTAGTACTAAAATTAATGATGATGTTTTACAACAAAACTGGACAGATTTGATGGAAAGTTTCTCTTCTAGTTCTCTATTTTCTTTGTCCCAAATAAGGTTTCTAAATTAGTAGTTGAAGAGGTCATCTTGGGAAGTCAGGGCTCTCAGACTTTGCCCTTGCAAGGTTCTTTGCTTGAAACCTGACCCTGGAGTCTTAGGTACTCTGGAGATGTGAGGTTTTGCTAGGTTGTTTGAGAATATGGCCCAATCCTTCCGGGAGTCAGGCAGTGAAAACTTTCTAACAAAGGAAAGGGCATTTTGTTATATGAGAAAGTGTCAGTCCTTTTTTAATTCATATGGAGAAAGAAGGTCACACCACAGGTGTAGGTTCTCTCTGTATTTGTTGCAAATGAAAATCCTTCCTCTTCACTTCAGAGGAATGTCCGGAGCAATGACTCTTAGCTCTGACTTTGGGTTGCCGTCATTCTTGAAGCTTTAAAAAAAAAAATTCCCCATACTCAGGCCCCACCCTAGACTAACAAATCAGACTTTCTGGGCATGGGGCCCAGGCTTTAGTGTTGTTTGAAACTCCTCAGGATGTATAATGACCATGCAAGGTTCAGAAGCACTGGTCTAGAGACCGTAGTGGAGAGTAGCACCTTTGCAAATGTCTTAAGCAAGAGGGCAGTCTTCAACTTTCATTACTTTGTTTTTGCTTCTTTTTTAATGTTTTATTTATTTGTTAGAGAGTGGGAGCAAAAGATGGGGAGGGGTGGGGGGTGGAGAGAGAGACAGAGAGAGGGAGAGGATCCTAAGCAGCGCAGAGCCTGACATGGGGGCTCCATTACATGAACCATGTGATCATGACCTGAGCTGAAATTAAGAGTCAGATGCATAACTGACTGAACCACTCAGGCACCCATGTTGTTTTATTATTTTACTTTCCTAAAGCAAACCTATAATCTGAAGACACAAAAAACCCCCATATAATAAAGATGTGCTCAAAGCCAACAAATCTTGTCAGTTAACCATGGTCCTTTCTGGGACACTTCTAACTTGGCTGTGCCACTGTGAGGGATGGGGTGAGTGTTTCCATCTTATGTTCACTAGCCCATTAAAAGGAGCTTAAAAACGAACATAGAATTCATCTGAGCCTTCTCAGATACTGCTGAAGTCCTTAGATATTGACACAAGATGAAGGAAATATTTTATTCAACTTGAACATGAACCCACTCAGTAATGGCCACAGGTTTTAATAAATTGGTGGTTTTTCTATTCTGAGATGATTAAAAAGAGAAAGAAAGGAAAATAAACTCCAACTCAAAACAGTCAAATAATGATGTTAAATCATTTGTACATACACACAAACAAAAATCTAGGCTCTCTGTTTCATTATGTGGATCTGGATAGATGGAGATTCTGGACTGGAGTTGGCCCTGGCCAGCTGGGACCTTAAACATTTCTTTTATCCTCACTTAACTTCAGTTTCCTTATTTATAAAAGGGGGTTGCATCTGTGATTCTGGTAAGCCAGAGATCTTTTTTTGTTACTTCTACAATCTTTATCTACTTCTCAAATCAACTCTGCTTTAGAGATTCAGAGTTCCAATTAGCTATAGACTTGCTTTAGAAAAAATTCCAACCACAGGTGATAATTTTTGCTGGGTGAGTAGACAGGAATGTTGATGTCATTTACTACCAATTGCATTTGTCCCTTTTTATGAGGAAGATAATGCAGCCATTGGATTAAATTTCCAGGCTGTCTTAGAAAGACACATTACACAAAGAACTGGGAAATATTCTTTTTACTGATTATGTTACAGACACTAATGTTTAATATGACCTATAAATCAGTACATGAGCAAGAGTCTGACATACTTTAAAAAAGAACCCAGCAATTTACTTACATATTTGATATATAGTTGGTACTCAACAAATGTTTGTTAAATGGTGAGTGAATCTGAAAGGTTGAAAAGCAATGTTTCAAATGCTGATTTGAAGAGGTTCTAAAAAAAAGTCAGTGTGTGGTTATCAGTATGTTTTGATTTGGATTTTCTTAAATGGTTAAAATTTGAGTATAGTAAAATTGGGCAGACATGATGGGGAAAAAGTGATTAAAAAAACATTTTTAATGTTTATTTCTGAGGGAAGGAGGGATGGCGTTGAGAGTGAGGGTGGGGAGACAATGAGTGGGGGAGGGGCAGAGAGAGGGAGATACAGAATCAGAAGCAGGCTCCAGGCTCTGGAGCTGTCAGCACAGAGCCTGATTGATGTGGGGCTCAACTCACAAACTGTGAAATCATAACCTGAGCTGAAGTCAGGTGCTTAACCAACTGAACCACCCAGGTGCCCCAGAAGTGGCATTTTTAAATCAGTGTTTGGGCTTATATCTTATATAGTCATCTTGAAAACTTTACAAAGGTTACAGCGAGCTTTGGAATATCTTTAACCCCTTTTATTAAAACTGTAATCTCAATGAGCAACTCCAAGGTTGTTTTTCCTATGGAGTGTACATCTAGTTATTTCTGTGGTGATATCAACTATGATAAACTGGTGGCTATGAGACACAGTTTTAATAAGATTTTAAAGAAAATGGAAGTCATATTAATATTCTAATATAACCATTTGTTTGCTAATACTTTTAAAAGACATTATTTTGCTCAAGTGAGAATTTGGTTACTTTAGATTAAATAAGTATAAATTGAAGAAATGGGAATAGGAGGAATTAGAAAGCTTTTTGTTTTCTTAGCCCTTCCTATTTAAGATTAAAAAGAAGAGGAAATTATGTTTAAGTGTCTTCTGTTTTAATAATGGTGGACAGAGTCATTTGGACTGGCCTGCTGAGTCCAACTTGAAAAGCTGGACCAAAATCAGCAAACAAACAGACAAAAACTGTGTTAAGATCCCAGAAAGTGAACTAAATAAATAGCAATGAATTCCAATGCCAGGATCTAGAGATAGGGCAAGACTCAGAGGGTGGTCTTAGAGCTGAGTCTGCTTTTCTTGCATTTCTTGGAGATAGGAGGCTGAGACGTCAAGTGGCCATGCAATAGTTTTGATGTGTTCTGAAGCTAATGTAGCAGCAATAAGAAAGAGTTCTAGTGCCTCCTTGCCCCCCCCCCCCCCCCCCCCCCCCCCCCCCCCCCCCGGCTTTGATTTGGAATTCCAAAGGATTTCACTCTAGGAGCAGAGAAAGGTGAATGGGAAGTTGATCCAGGGTGCTAGTATTCTTAGCACCCAGTGAAGAAAATATAAATGCCTTCTGGAGAAACAATATCATTATCCAATGCCTCAGATTACTTCTGAAAGGAATTTTGCAAAAACAATATTTTGGGCATAAGAAAAAGTATACATATAGACAGGAGACATGAATGAAAGCCAACAGAAACAACAGTGTGGAAATAGACTCACAAGGGTGCCAGATGTTAGAATTTTCAGATATTGAATTCAAAATAAACATACCTACTTTGGTGAAGGTGGTAAAGGACAAGATGGAGAAATTTGGCAGATGTGGAAACTATAAGAAAAAAGACCAAATAGAACCAAAACCAAATAGAAAATCTATTTGGTTTCTATTTTAGAGCAGAAAATTTAATGATAAAATTGGAAGATCTAAGTAGTTGAGTGTGATAGCAGATTGACACAGCTGATGAGAGAATTAGTGAGCTGCCTGATGGATTAAAGACAATCTCCAGAGTGAAATTTGTAGAAACCAGAAGAATGGAAAATGAGAAGAGAGGATAGAAGAAGATATGGAAGATGAAGTAAAAAACTCTAACTTATGTGTAATTATAGTTCCATAAAGAGGGAAGAAAGAGAATGGAGTAGAAGCAAATCTTAATTAACTAGATATAAGAATTTTCTATAGCTGATGAAATTCATCAACCCATAAAAAACTGCCTACAAATCTGAAACAAGGTAATATAAAGCAAGGCACATTCTAGTAATATTACTGAAACCAAAGGTAAAAAAAGAAAGAAACCCAGGTTAAAAAAGATAGATTGCCTTCAAAGAAGCAACAATTGAACTGGCAACTGATAGAAAATGATGGAAACTGGAAGACAATGGAATCATATTTTAAAGTGTTGAAAAAGGGCCATTACCAATCTAGAAATCTAAGCCTGTTGAAAAGATAATCCCGGAATCAAGATAAAGGCATTTTAGGCAAGAACTAAATTTAGAGAATTTGTCAGCAGATTCATACAAAAAGAAATTCTAAAAGGTTTTCTTTAGACAGAAGAAAATTCAGATGTAAGTTTGGGAAGAATGAAGATCCACCCTCCCAAAAGAAAGTATATTGGTAATTCTAAAGCAATGTTAATTGGGCAAACAGTAGTAAAACTGTCTTATGGGATTTTAAATAAATAAATAAAACCTTGTAAAACACATGACAGAATGGCACCAATCTTGTTAAGGGGAGATACATGGCATTAAAGCATTCTAGGTATTTTGTCCATCAAAGGGTAAAAGCAGTAATGAGTCTTAGATTTTTGTAAGTCAAGGGATGAAGCTTTCTATGTAGAGTCACCACTAAAAGAGTATATAACTTCTGAACTAAGGGGCAAGAAGTTGGAATAATAAAAATTACTAAAAAAAAAAAATCAAATCTGAAAGGTAGGAAAAAAGAAAACAAGAACCACAGAATGAGCAGGACAAGTAAAGAGTACTTACTATGATAGTAGATTTAATCTAAAACAATTAGTCATTACATCAAATACAAATGGACTAAAATTATCAACTCTATGAAAATTTCAGGAGATCTGTCTCAAATATAAGGGTACCGAAAAATTAAAAGTAAAAGGATGATAGGGGCCCCTGGGTGGCTCAGTTGGTTAAACCTCCGACTTCGGCTCAGGTCAGATCTAACGTTCGTGGGTTCGAGCCTGGTGTCAGGCTCTGTGCTGACAGCTAGCTCAGAGCCTGGAGCCTGCTTCCAGTTCGGTGACTCCTTCTCTCTCTGCCCCTCCCCCTCTCATGCTCTGTCTCTCTCTGTATCAAAAATAAACAAAAACATAAAAAAAAAAGTAAAAGGATGATAAAGTTTTGATGTACCAGAAAGATATAACAATTCTCATTTTGTATATAATAGCATAGTATCAAATACATAAAGTTAAAATTGATAGAAACTAAATGTAGTAGAAAAACTGACTCTCTTAGTTATTGATGTTAATATACCATTAACATAGAATAAACAGAAAAATTACAAAGGTATGGAAATTTTGAGTAACATAATTAATAAACAACCTAATCAGTATGTAGAATACTGCACTGAATATCTGTAGAATTCTTTACAAACCCACATGCAGGATTTAAAAAAAATGGACCATAGACCATAAAGCAAATTTTGGTAAATTCTCTGGTCACAACATAAACTTGAAAGGTAACTAGATGATTAACTGGAGAAAGATTACTAGAAATTTCCCATATATTTGAAAATTAAGGATTATGCTTCTAAATGATCTGTGAGCCAAAGAAGAAATCATACTAAAAATTAGAAAATATTCTGAATTGAATGAAGATATGATGTAATGTATGGAATGTAGCTAACATAATACATAGAAGGAAACATATCCTTAACAGGTTCATATTAAAAAAGAAGAAAATCTGAGCCACTAATCTGAACTTTTACCCCAAGGAGCTGGAAAAAAGAGCAAATTATATCCAGAGACGAAGGGGGAAAAAAGAGGTAATGAAGAGTAGAAATCTATGAAATAGGAAACAAAGGTACAATAGAGAAAATCAGTGAAGCCAAATATTAATAAAATTAACAAAACCTTTAGCAGTAAGACCAAGGAAACAATAGAAAAGGTACAGATAACTGGTGCTAGGAATGGAAATGGGGGCATTGCCATAGATCATTTCAGTAGATGCAAAATAAGCATTTGATGAAATTCAGTATTCATTCAGGATAAAATCTGTGGGTAAACTAGGGATAGTTGGGAACATCCTCAGTCTGATAAGGGTAGTTACTAAAATCCCGCTGCAAACACTACACTTTCCCTTTGAGTTTGGGGAAAAAGGTAAGGAAGAAGTAAAGGGTGTAAGGACTGAAAAATAAGAAAACTGCCTTTATTTGAAGATGACAGGATTATACACTTAGAAAATTTAAAAGAATCTACAAATAAATTATTTAACCTCATAAATCATGTAAATTTTTTAATTTTTAGGAATAAATGCAAAAAGCTTGGTACAAGTCCTGTTATGGACTGCATGTTTGTGTCCCCACCTCCGCCCCTCCCCCCCATTTATATTAAAATCCTAGCACCTGTCCCTCTCTTCTCCCACCCTCTGCGGCTGTATTTGGAGATAGGGCCTCTAAGGAAATAATTAAAGTTAAATGAAGTCATATGGGTGGAGCCCTGATCCAATAGGATTAGTGTTCCTTAACCAGAAGAGACTTGTGATTTTTTTTTTTTGTTGGCAGAGCATGAATGGGGGAGGGGCAGAGAGAGAGGGAGACTCAGAATCCAAAGCAGGCTCCAGGCTCTGAGCTGTCAGCACGTAGCCCAACACAGGGCTCAAACCTGAACCTACGAACCCTGAGATCATGACCTGAGCCGAAGTCGGACACTTAACCGACTGAGCCACCCAGGCGCCCCCAGAGAGCTCTCTTGCTGCTTGCTGTCTCTGCTCTTTCTCAGAGGAGAGGCTATGTAAGGACAAAGTGTTTGTCTGCAAGCCAGGAAGAGAGTCTCACCAAGAACTGAGTTGACTACACCTTGATCTTGGACTTCTCACCTCCAGAACTGTGAAAACATAAATTTCTGTTTTTAAGCCACCTGGTCTGTGATATTTCTTTATGGCAGCCCCAGCTGCATAATAACAGCTTCTCTTCAGGAAACTATAAAAAATCACTGAGAGCCATTAGGGTAGACTTAAATAAATGGAGAAGTATAGCAGTTCATGGTTTGGAAGATAATAATTCTCTTCAGAGTGATCTACAAAAGTACTTCTCAAACTTTACTGTGCACACAAATTATCAAGGGACATTGTTCAATGAGATTTCTGATTGAGGAGGTCTGGCATGGGGCTGAGATTCAGCATTTCTAACAAGCTGGCAGGTGATGCTGATGCTGAACCACGCTGACTACCAAAGAAATCCCATTCAGTGTCCGAGCAGTCTCCTGCTCTTCTTCTCCATACTATCAGCTAATGAAATAACTTCTGCAGTCATCAGTGTATGGTCTGCTTCATTTCCTCTATTACCCCCTCTTCCTCCTGCAGTGGATTATTTTGAAGTAAAATTAGACATTGTGTCATATCATCTGTAAATACTTAGGAGTCTTTTTAAACTATAACCATCATATAGTTACCATAGGTTAAAAAAAGTGATGCTATGTCTCAAAATCATCAAATATATACAAAATTTTCAAATCTCTTCTTGTTTTTTTTTAGAATTTATCAAGAAATTGATGTACAGTTTCTCTTTTCCTCCATGAGGTGGTTTAATATGTTCCTCTAAAAGAGTAATCGATCTAGATGAGGCTTGATGAGATTGGGTTTTGACTTTATTTTTTTGTAAGAACACTTAATAGATGGTGGTGTATGTACTTCCCATGGCACCCTGGAGAAGACACATGATACCTGTTTCTATTTTCATATTAAGATTGATCAGTTGTTCACCTAGTGGTTTTAGCAGCCATTGGTGGTAATTTCCCACATATATTATTTCATTAGGGGTTGCAGATTGTGATATTCTGATTTTATTATTTTTCATTTATTTATTAAGTGGAACTCTTTTCCTAAAGAGAAATATTCTCTTATCAACTATTGTTACCTTGATGTTTAGTTTGTACAGAAAGGCAGAACAAATACTTTATTGCTTTCCTTTGTCAGCCATTAAATAATGAATTGATTCTCTAGAATTTTCTTTTTTTATGTTTATTTTTATTATTATCTGTGAATACAATTTATTGTCAAATTGGCTAACATAGTGTGTGTAAAGTGTGCTCTTGGTTTTTGGGATAGATTCCTGTGGTTCATCACTTACATACAACACCCAGTGCTCATCCCAACAAGTGCCCTCCTCAATACCCATCACCCATTTTCCCCTCTCCCCCATCACCACCATCACCCTCAGATTGTTCTCTATTTAAGAGCCTAATTTATGGTTTGCCTCCCTCCCTCTCAGTAACTATTTTTCTCCCTTCCCCCATGGTCTTCTGTTAAGTTCCTCAGGATCTACATATGAATGAAAACATATGATATCTGTCTTTCTTTGACTGACTTATTTCACTCAGGTGAACTTCTAGATCCATCATGTTACTGTTAATGGCATGATTTCATTCCTTCTCATTGCCAAGTAGGATTCCATTGCATGTATAAAACACATCTTCTTTATCCATTCATCAGTTGTTGGAAAGTTAGGCTCTTTCCATAATTTGGCTATTGTTGAAAGTGCTGCTATAAACATTGGGGTACGTGTCCCCCTGTGCGTCAGCACTCATGTATCCTTTGGGTAAATCTTTAGCAGTGCTATTGTTGGGTTGTAGGGTAGTTCTATTTTTAATTTTTTGAGGAACCTCCACATTGTTTTCCAGAGTGGCTGCACCAGTTTGCGTTCCCACCAACAGTGCAAGAGGGTTCCCATTTCTCCACATCTGTGCCAGCATCTGTTGTTTCCTGAGTTGTTCATTTTAGCCACTCTGACCAGTGTCAGGTGGTATCTCAATGTGGTTTTGATTTGTATTTCCCTGATGATGAGTGACATTGACCATCCTTTCTGTGTCTGTTTACCCTCTGGATATCACCTTTGGAAAAGTATCTATTCATGTCTTCTGCCCATTTTTTCACTGGATTATTTGTTTTTCAGGTGTTGAGTTTGATAAGTTCTTTATAGAGTTTGAATATTAACCCTTTATCCAATACACTATTTGCAAATGTCTTTTCCCATTCTGCTGGTTGTCTTTTAGTTTTGTTGTTGTTTCCTTTGCAGTGCAGAAGCTTCTTTATCTTGCTGAGGTCCCAATAGTTCGTTTTTGCTTTTAATTCCCCTGCCTTTGGAGATGTGTCAAGCAAGAAACTGCTGTGGCTGAAGTCAGAGAGGTTGTTGCCTGCTTTTGATGGTTACCTGTCTCACCTTTAGGTCTTTCATTCATTTTGAGGTTATTTTTGTGTATGGTGTAAGAAAGTAGTCTAGTTACATTTTTTTGCATGTTGTTGTTCAGGTCTCCTAGCACCATTTGCTAAAGAAGACTGTCTTTTTTCCATTGGATATTCTTTCCTGCTTTGTCAAAGATTAGTTGGCCATACATTTGTGGGTCTGATTCTGGGTCCTCTATTCTATTCCATTGGTCTATGTGTCTGTTTTTGTGCCAATACCATATTTTCTTGATGATTGATGGCTTTGTAGTAGAGGCTAAAGTCTGGGATTGTGATGCCAAGTTTGTCTGATATAAGTATGGCCACTCCAGCTTACACTTGAGTTCCAGTAGCATGGTAGATGGTTCTCCATCCCCTCACTTTCAATCTGAAGATGTCCTCAGGTCTAAGATGGGCCTTTTGTAGACAGCAAATAGATGGGTCTTGTGTTTCTTTTATCCATTCTGATACCCTATGTCTTTTGATTGGATCATTTAGTCCATTTACTTTCAGTGTTATTATTGAAAGATATGGATTTAGAGTCATTGTGTTATCTGTAGGTTTTATGCTTGTAGTGATATCTCTGGTCCTTTGTGGTCTTTGCAACATTCCACTCAGAGTTCCCCTTAGGATCTCTTGTAGGTGATGAATTCCTTCAGTTTTTGTTTGGGACCTTCTATTTTGAATGACAGGCTTGCTGGATAAAGGATTATTGACTGCATATTTTTCCTATTCAGCACGTTGACTATTTCCTGCCACTCCTTTCTGGCCTGCCAAGTTTCAGTGCACAGGTCTCCTACTACTCCTATGTGTCTACCTTTGTAGGGTAAGGCCTCTTTGTCCCTAGCTGCTTTCATAATTCTCTCTTTATCATTGTATTTTCCCAGTTTTACTATGATATGTCTTGCAGAAGATTGATTCAAGTTACATCTGAAGGGAGTTCTTTGTGCTCCTGGATTTCAATATCCGTTTCTTTCCCCGGATTGGGGAAGTACTCAGTTCTTTTGTTAAGTACAACTTCTGCCCCTTTCTCTCTTCTTCTGGAACTTCTATGATATGGATATTATTCCATTTCATCAAATCACTTAGTTCTCTAATTCTCCCCTTGTGGTCCAGAATTTTTTAAATCTCTTTTTCTCAGCTTTACCTTTTTTCATAGTTTTATCTTCTATTTCACCTGTTCTCCCCTCTGTCTCTTCAATCCTCACTATTAACACCTCTAGTTTATTTTGTACCTCATTTACAGTATTTTTAAATTCATCATGACTACCTTTTAGTTCCTTGATTTCTGCAGCAATAGATTCTCTGCTGTCTTCTATGCTTTTTTTTCAATCCCAGTGATTAATCTTATGGCTATTATTGTAAATTCTTGTTCAGTTATATTGTTTATATCTGTTTTGATCATTTCTTTAGTTGTCATTTCTTTCTGGAACTTCTTTTGTGGAGAATTCTTCTGTTTTCTAACTTTGGCTAGTTTTCTGTCCCTTATGTGTTTTAAAAGCTTGTTATGTGCCTTGCACCTGCGAGCACTATCATATGAAAGAGGGGTCATACACTATCCAGGGCCTGGCCCTTCAGGAGGTATTTTTTGGAGTGTTGTGACTTTGGTTACTTTATCTCCCTACTGGTAGTAAAGGTTTGGATCCTACACCAGGTGTGCTTTGATTTGTTTGTTGAAGTAGGCCTCGAAAGGAAAACAAACAAAAAACAAAAACACACAAACAAAAAACAAAAACAAGAAACCGGAAACACCAGCTACAAGTAAACAACAGGGTGGAGGCAGTGTTGGTTTATGGCATTATCCCATATAAGGAGAGAAATGACAGGAGCAGGAGGAAAAAGAAAGGAGAGTAAAAATGACCAAGGAAACTCTGAAGCTTAATCTGGAGAGAGAGAAAGGAAAATAAAGAAGGAGGTGTAGAACTTGTATAAGGAGAATAGATTGTGTCCGCTTAAACAAACCAACAAGGAGAGTAACCAGACTAGAGGAGGAGGGAAGAGATAAGGAGAAAAGGAAGGAAGAATATATATATATATATATATTCTTATTATATTCTTATATATATTAAGAATATATATATATATATAATATATATAATAAGAATTGTCCAAGAATTAAACTAGGCAATGCAACAGTGCTGGTCTGGAGGAGAGGGGGCTGTCTGGTTCCTCAGCATCAATCCTGCTTCAGTAGACAAGCAGTTACTGCCTGTGGCGGGGTGTGGTTTGGTGTAGGCAGGTCTTGCCTCTCCTGTGGGCCCATTATCTGTTCCCTGAAGCCCCACCTTGTTGGTGATGGGGAGAAAGATGGTGACACCCCAGTCTCTCCTCCACAGACCAGGTGTCCCAAACCACTCTGTTCAAGCTGTCCTCACTGTGCTGCGGATGCAAATTAGGTAGTTTGTCCAGCTCTACTGACTCCTGTGCTTTCCTGGCGCTTGGCTGGGATTTAAGCCCTGATGTCTTAAAAGAGTCCTACTCCAGCTACCCTGGTTCTGGGAAAGAGCCGCCCTGCACCATGTGCAGTTTGTCCCGCTCCATGATTCCCACATCTGCCTGATGCTCAGCTGGGGCTTAAACCCTGATCTTTAAGGTTCCCACTCCTCTGCCCTGGCAGGGCCACTCCACACTGCCCGATGTATGGTCTCTGGCTGGCTGGCAGAATCAGGGTCCTTGTCCTTTGAATGGCTATATACCTTCTTCTCATAGCACTCCAGGGAGGGGATTGCTTTCTCCCACTGTGGACTGTGCCTCTGAACTAGTTATTGAGCCTGGGACCGACTCTCCTTCTCAGCTGTGCAAACAAGGCAGCTGGCCCCAGTCCAGAGAAAGCCCTGAAGTTAGTGATTGGATCTTTCTCTGTCCCGGTCCATGGTTTTTTTCTTATCCAGATACAGTCTTATGCTTCCCCAGCCTCTCTTTCTCTTCCCTTTGTCTCTCCACAGAAGGAAATCCCTCCCCTCCATTCCTCTGCTGCCTGTTTTATTTCTCCCAATTCGCAATCACATACCTATGGCCTGTCAGGTTGTCCTGGTGGGTCCCTGGAGGTGTCTCTGTCACTTTGCTGCCTGGACTCCTGAAGTTCAAAGTCCTTTGGTCTCAGTACTGCGGTGTTTGAGAGATGAGAGAACTTCGGATCACCTACTTTTCCGCCACGTTAGCCCCCTTCTTTTAATGTTTATTAAAAGTGGGGGAGGGGGGCGCCTGGGTGGCTCAGTCGGTTAAGCCTCTGACTTCGGCTCAGGTCAGATCTCACATTTGTGGGTTCGAGCCCCGCATCAGGCTCTGTGCTGACAGCTAGCTCAGAGCCTGGAGCCTGCTTTTGGTTCTGTGTCTCCTTCTCTCTCTGCCCCTCCCCCTCTCATGCTTTGTCTCTCTCTGTATCAAAAATAAATAAAATATTAAAAAAATTAAAAAAAAATAAAAGTGGGGGAGGGGCAGAAAGAGGGGGTCAGGATCTGAAGTGGGCTTTGTGATGACAGGCTGACAGCTGTGACCCCAGTTTGGGGCTTAAATTCACAAATGCTCAAGTCAGACACTCAGATGACTGAGCCACCCAGGTGTCCTGATTCTCTAGAATTTTCAAGAGGCTACTAATTTAAAAAAAAAGTATTATTGGGGCATTTGGATGGCTCAGTTGGTTAAGCATCTGACTCTTGATTTTGACTCAGGTCATCATCTCATGGTTCATGCATTTGAGCCTTGCATTGGTCTTTGTGCTAGTGGTGTGGAGCCTGCTTGGGGTTGTCTCTCTCTTTCTCTCTCTCTGCCCCTTCCCTGCTTGCATGCTCTCTGTCTCACTCAAAATAAATAAACTTGAAAAAAAAAAGTATTATTATCAACTCTGGATTTTTCAGTTTTACTGTGTTTCAGTTTTTTGTGGATATTATTCTTTTTTGTTCCAGTTGTTCAATCTTTGACCAGTGGGAGCCTTTGCAGGTGGTCTGCTACATACTTTTGTCATGACCCCAATAAGTCTGCAACTTCAGCCCAGTTCACTACTTAGCACTTACATTCTTTTCTGGTCCATAGAGATTTTTTGGGGGCTTTTGAGACCAAGTTTATACTTTTGTTTCTCTCTCTTTACACTTTATCATTGCTTTTTTTATGGAGCAGGGTGGTGAATGAAAGCATCACTTCCCTGCATCATCTTGAATACAGTTTGCAAAAGAAGTTTTGAAATGATTGCCCGTTTGTAAGATGCCTTAAAAAAATAACGAGAGGGGCGCCTGGGTGGCTTAGTCGGTTAAGTGTCCGACTTCGGCTCAGGTCAGATCTCACGTTCGTGGGTTTGAGCCCGGTGTCAGGCTCTGGGCTGACAGCTAGCTCAGAGCCTGGAGCCTGCTTCTGGTTCTGTGTCTCCTTCTCTCTCTGCCCGTCCCCCTCTCATGCTCTGTCTCTCTCTGTATCAAAAATAAATAAAACATTAAAAAAATTAAAAAAAATAAAGAGAAATTTCAGTGTAGCAATGACATAGGAGAAAAATGTCATGATCATGAGACATACTTAAGAAGGGTCCAGAAAGGGTCAGGTTGAAGTCTTGACCACAGTGATAGGAAGAGGAAGCAGGTATCAGAACATGTTTTACTCTGTACATTTTGCTCTGGGTCAGCCATAAAAAAAATGTTTGTCTTTCATGTACTAAAATGTGAGTTTTAGCCACTCTCATGAAGTTATATTTTGCCTTCTTTAATTTTTAGCTTAAAGGACTCTTTTTTTTAATGTTTATTTTTTGAGAGACAGAGACAGAGCATGAGCAGGGGAGGGGTAGAGAGAGAGGGAGACACAGAATCTGAAGCAGGTTCCAGGCTCTGAGCTGTCAGCACAGAGCCCTATGTGGGGCTTGAACTCATGGACTGCAAGACCATGACCTGAGTGGTAGTCGGATGCTTGACCAACTGAGCCACCCAGTTGCCCCTAAAGAACTCTTTAAGTGATGTGTATCCATAGACTCTTGGATGAGGTGACCCACATGTCTGTTGTTGGGAATAAGCAAAAGCAGAAGAACTGTCCTCTGAGACTTATTTTTGTTGGAATATGCGTCTTACTCTGCAGTGACATAGCTGATACTTTAAGTTCTTGAGTTGATACTGTGGTAATAAATCTATTCCTGTTCCACTTTTTAAGAACCTCCTTATTTTTCATTAACTATTGAATAGTTAATATTTCAAAGAGATGTGTGTTTCTAGTTAAAATGATACATATTTCATATTTTATGCTAAATGAACATGTCTGAAATATGATTATGAATTTAAAAACACAAGTGTGTATGTTTGTATATTGTTTTGGGCTTTCCTAATATCATCCTCATTTGGTATCACAAAAATCTCCACACTTTATCATTCCCACATATTCATAATTGATCTTTTAAATTGGAGCTAAGTAGTGAATAAATGAATATATACATCAATAAATAATTATTTTCTGAGGTACTTTTCAAGTCTGAAAATTTTCTTCAAACTATTTTTATTAAGTTTAGAATAACTGATAACTTTCTTTTGATAGGGAAAGTGCTACAATTAATCCCAGACTAATATTGAATTTTTCTGAATAGTATTATAATTTAAATTAGTTCACCTTGTGTTAGTTAATACAGTCAAAACAAGTTCAGTTTCTTTTATGAGTATTAGTGGAAGTTCAGATTCTTGGGCATTAAAAATTAATGCCAAAAAAAAAGGTGACAATATTTGATGGTTGATAAGGCTTAGAGTTCTTAGTTATATTGTATATGAATTGATAAAACACCAGACTTTCGAAAGTGAGGTCTTGTCAGATGGACTGGATAGCTTTAATGCTCCAGTGTTGACTAAAAGCAGTTAGTTTTCCTTTAACATTCTTGTCTCTGCTTTAATTACTTTGTTAATAGAATAGATTTTTTTTTTTAATTGAAACTTGGGGCAGTACTTTTTATAAGTTTGGATTTTCAAATTTTATTGACTGGTAATTCAAGCCAGGGCCTGAAGTTTAGGAAACCAGGACCTCTGCCTTGGCTTCCTCATCCCGTCTAGTCCAGGAGCTTTATGCAGTCACAGCTTTGTGGCACGTTGAGATGGCAGATCTACCAACTCTGCAAGTTAGATCACCTCTATTTCATATTGGGTAAAGAATAGTTTTGAATTGTCTGGTTTTTTTTTTAATGTTTTTTATTTATTTTTGAGAGACAGAGAGAGACAGCACGAGCAGGGGAGGGTCAGAGAGAGAGGGAGACACAGAATCGGAAGCAGGCTCCAGGCTCTGAGCTGGCTGTTAGCACAGAGCCTGACACGGGGCTCAAACCCATGAACCGTGAGATCATGACCTGAGCTGAAGCTGATGCTTAACCGACTGAGCCACCCAGGCACCCCTGAATTGCCTGTTCTTAGTTTTAAATTGTAGAGCTTAACTAATATCAAAAGCTATGTTTACTCCTATCTTTTAATTAATGCTTTTTGCATTTCCCTCTGGTATTATAGGTTTTAAATGTTTTCTTCTTGCTACTGATATTATAAATGCTCATTGTAAGTGTCCAAACATGAGAGAAATACGATGTAGAAAACAGGCACACCTAGCAATCCCACTGTAGGAGATGCATCCTTAGCCACTTAGGCCTATTAGTTTCATGTACCAGCCTGACTTTCAAGGGTCAGCACTCAAGAGTTTTTGAGTGAGGATTTTGCTTGGGGGCCATCTGGACCTGTGTTTGGGTCAGCTACAAGAGCTGAGGAATCAGTTGCCCTTGGGAGCCCTCAACTGACTGACAGAATGGGTTAATAAATGGCTCTGCTCCCTTGCCTCTCAGTTGGGATAAGTAAACACAGTGTTATAGGCCTTTCCCAGCATTCTTTGGTAGGATTAAGCTTCTGTTGTCTACAGTAGTAATTTGATTGATGACAACACCCTTGGATCAGTTCCCTCTTCCTATCTTACTTCTCTACTCCCCTACTGAGTTTTCCTGGGATTACCTCCTAAATGAACCACTTATATTTTTTCCTTCTGGGAGGACCTAATGACTTAAGATACCCATCTTCCAAGGATGATGCCATAACTTCAAATTCTCATTCTTTTCATGTGAATGTGAAGAATCACAGCTGTTCTAGGAGCTTTTTCTAGGTTGGAAATTTAGCCAGAGATTCTGACCATTACCCTCTTGTTCACAGGAACCGAGTCTTTGGGAGCAGGGTTGTCCATTCCCTCTGGGCTGTCATTTGTCAGGATTTCTCCCATTTGGCACGACTGACATTTGGAGCTGGGTAATACTTTGTGGTGGGGCTGTTTTGAGCTTTGTAGGATGTTCAGTAGCATCCTTGGTTTCTATACACTGGATGGCAGGAGTATCCCTCACCCCAGTTGGAACAACCAAGAATGTCTTTGAACATTGCCAATTGTCCAGAATTGCCCCCAGTTGAGAACCATTGATCTAGATCAAGTGCATATGAGTTGAATATGGCAAGTTTGTTTAGGGTACTTGAAGGCTTTCTGATCACCCAATAGGAAGGAAAACACAGATTGAAAATGACCTGAAAAAAATCTTTAAATTTACCCTTTTGTGTTGGAGTTACCTCTGTCCCATCAAAGAAGAATAAAAGGGCTATATTAGAAGAATTCTTTCATGGGTTCACTGGTGGTAGTGCTTAGTTTGAGAGAAGCTAATGTCTTTAGAGAAGGTGATGGCTGGCTAGTGTCCTGGTGGAACCTGTGAAGGTGCCACTGAGTTTCTTCAAAAAGAGGGACTCCATGAAGACCCGAATCCTGGACTGAAAAATCCAAGTTGTAAACTGAGTAAAAGTCCTTTTATGTTATATAGTTATGTCTTTGGGTTCAAGTCTGTGGGTTCAAACCTCCCTAGGAAGGGAAGGGAACAGACCCCTGTCAAGCATAGCTGTGGCAACAGCCTACTCTCCCATAAAGGACAAGTAAAGATAAGTGCTTGGGGTGTCTGAGAAACAGCTGAGTGTGGCTTGGTATACTTCAGAGAAATGTATTCATAAGGAGGGGCCCAATAAACTTGTACCGCAGGCAAGCCTGGGTGTTGGGGCAAAGATCTGGAAATACAGGGAGCAGCAGGAATTCCCTGGGGATTGCCTCCAGTGTTGTGCAGGTGGAGAAAAAGCATTTGATGTTTCCACCTGCTGTGCTTCCAGTTTGGTGCAGTGAGAAATTCAAAACCAGACGGAGACAGGAAGCCAAGAATTCTTTGCACAAACAAGAGTCAGTCAAATTATTTCCTAGAGCAACATAAGGGTGGGAATTGAATAAGTGTTTGACATGCTTTGTTTTCACACCAGGTGTCAGAGATAAGATAAGACTGTCCAAAGTCAGAGAAAATGCTGGGGAAAAAGGGATAGATTATGATCTAGTTGATAGTTTAGAATTCCAACCCCTCCTGCCATTCAAATTCTAGTTTTCAAAAGCTTGACAATTCCTCTCATACACCCTGGGAACATATTCTAAACTTGTCTGAGCTTTACTTTTTTCTTACCTAAAATATAACAAGAGATCACTTCTACTTTTCAAAGTGATGCCACCTTTCCAGTATGTTTAAGATTCTGTGTCTCCATCTCTCTCTGCCCCTCCCACCCTCATGCTCTGTCTGTCTCTCAAAAAATAAATAAAATAAATGTTAAAAAATTTTTTAAAAATTATCAGACTGTTATGGGAAATAAGCTACTGGAGCTTCTGTTTCACAGCCTACATCAGTGGTTCTCAAAAGTGTAGTTCCAAAGCCAGCAGCATCACCATCGTCTGGAAACTAGTTAGAAATTCAGATTCTCAGGCCATCTCAGACCTGCTGAGTCATAAACACTGGAGGTGGGTTTTAACATGTTTTCCAGGGGATTCTGGTTTACACTCAAGTTTGAGAACCACTGGTCCATGTTATGGGGGAAAAGACAAAGTGAGGATGCCTCACTGTCTAGTCACAGGCTCCTGCCTAGATTCTTACACCCAGGGGGGACCCTTGTCTTTACTCGGCTGCCAAGGAGGTGCTGACAGCAGGGCATGTGAAGACTGCCTTTCCCAGTAATTCTGACCTCTGTGTAGCACGTATGACATGGATATGGGAAATGTGGGTTCCTCAGATCAGAGAACAAGGCGTGGCTACCTTCCAGTAAAAGGCAACAGATTCCTGTTGAAATGCCATTGCAACTGCCTGCCAAACACACCTCTGGGTGAACAGTGGTACTGGCTTATAGAAATACTTCCTTTGCTCACTCCCTAAAACAAATAAGAATAAGAAAAATAGTCATCTTTAATGATTTCCAGTGATGTGCTGGGCCCTGTGCTAAATTAGCCCTGTGTGTGTAAGCTTCACTGAATCATCACAGCTCTCTGTGGTAGGCACTTGCTGTGCACTGAATGTGTCTCCTCCAAATCTGTATGTGGAATCTAACCAAACTCAAGGGCTTTGCTGTTTGGGGTACATCAAATTGCACACAACCCAAGGAAATGGTGAAAGCAAAAAACTTTTCATTGCTTGTCACAAGTAAAGAGATGGGGAGAGAGCTCATGAAGCACTATCTCCCTTTGGGGTTAGTACAGGAGGCTTTTGTGCAGTGTATTAGAGGTGGGGGCAGGGAGCTCGCTTAGGCACTTCGGTCCGGTTGCACATGCCTAGCCTGTCAGCCCACTAGTGCATACATCATAGTTCCAAACATGGCAGAAAGCTCTGTCGATAGGAGGAGATCTTGGTATTATAATGAGCTAAAAGTAACTTCTGGACAACTGAGGGGAGCTTCTGCATAGGTCCTCAGCTCCAATTCAGCTCCAACCGGCTCATGTAAAGAACTGTCAGGTGAGACAACCTAGCAAGGAGTTATCAGGTGAAACACTTATTTGGGTGACTCTTGGCTGAAAGTGTTGCTTCCGCAAAACAAAACACATTCTTTCCCTACTTTTGTCCCTTCCCTTCCTTCCTTCTGCATATAGCTTTCAGTCTTCTTATTTGAGTAATTTCCTGTTGCATCCTAGCTAACAAATTCCTGACCTACCCCATGTGATGGTTTTGGAAATTGGCTTTTGGGAGGTGATGAGGTTTAGATGAGAGAGGCCATAAGGTTGGAGCCCTGGTGGTGGGATTGATTGGTGTCCTTATAAGATAGGAAAAGACCTGCGCTCACATGCTCTCTCCCCACCATGTGAGAACACAGTGAAGAAGTGGCCATTTATAAATCAGAGAGAAGTCCTTCCCCAGAACCTGACCATTCTGGCACCCTGATCTTGAACTTCCAGCCTCCAGAATTGTGAGAAATACACTTCTGTTTAACCCTCCCTGTCTATGGCATTTTGTTATAGCAGCCAGAGCTATTATTATCGCATTTTATAAATGAATAAAGTTCAAAAAGGCCAAGTAATCTGTCCTGGTTAACTCAAAAAGTGTAAGTTAGGCTATTACTCAGAATAGATTAGCATTATGGCCTGTGTGATTCTGTCCTTGTCAACCTGAAAATCCTAGATTTCCTGGTCAGCTGAGGGTGTAAATACCTGCTTTTGCTGAAACCTTAGTGATGTGTCCTCCTTATCTCATCAAACATGCTGGACTTTGGACCTACCTCCACGATCCAAGCCTCAGTTTTCCTGGATACCACCTCCTGACTCTACAAAGCTCCCCCTTCACTTAGGGGGAGCCATATTACTTTGCTCAAGTTCAAAGCACTGCAAGTCTCTTGCACAGGTGTCAGTTCCCTTCTTTCTTGCCCTAGCCCCATGAACACACTCTCTGCTCATGACTTGAGGTGCCACACTGCACACACTCTGCTCTAAGAAGGCACTTTTCTCTACCATTCAAGACTATGCTCTCTTGTCTCAAAGCTACTTTTACCCTCTTTAAGCAGACAGTTTGCTTGGTCTGTCCCTTGAGAGGCAGACTGCCATTTCTTTGCATGTGGGTAGTTTGTGTTTGCCTTGCTTCTCTGGTGATCTTGTCCCTTTTAAGAGCGAGGACAAAGCTGGAACCCTCCAGCTTTTGCTGTGTTTTGCCAGTCAGTGAGGCTAAAAGAGAATTGTGAAGAGAAGGGCCCAATTGAATACCTTTGTGACTGAGGAAAGGCAGGTGTGTGTGTGTGTGTGTGTGTGTGTGTGTGTGTGTGTGTGTGTGTGTGTTGACAGGGTGGGGATGCTTACTACTGGCAGGGAGGGAACACTGCTATTCTAGATGTATCTGTTTGTGTTGACATTCCATGTTGCGGAACCTCACAGCTTGATAATGTTGATCTAATAAAATCATCGAGGGAGTGAACTGAAAATACTCAGAAGATTAGTGGACAGGAGAGCCAACTGTGTGAAAATCACCAGAAAACACTTTTTGTCACACAAAGCATTGCTAGAAGGAAAAAAATAAAAACCAGTCAAAGAAAAAAGGTCCAGCAGGCAATAAGGTGATGGCAGGTGTTCTGAGTTTGCCTTGGGTCTCTAATGATAGGCTTTTATCCTATTAGAGCAGACTGACATAAGACTTAACAAATTAAGAAGTGTTCATTCTTTGAAATATTTTGGACATTATACCAACTTTTTGGGTTGTTGGGTTTTTGGGTTATTATTATTTTTTTTTGAAGGACTCTATTATGTCAGGTTGGCTTAGAACCCAGGAAATGAGCTGGCACTCTTTAAAGTTAATAAAACATCATTTGTCATAAGATTTGGAGGTGTGACTCAGTTCCAGTGAAAACTGAGGGCTGAGGAGCCAGCCCTTTGCCAAGGCTATTGAGTCTTCGATAACTGGCATGCTCTGAGCAGTCAGGAATCTTCTGTATGCTCTCTAGGTTTGATGTGGTTTGCTTGTGTGAGGATCAGTACCCTCACCCCCATGTAGTCCTGTCTTGCCAAGGGGCTGAGTGCAAGAGAACCCCTTGCTGTTTCACTGGTGCTAGTTGGAGGGTATCCTACAGATGTGCTTTGGCATCGTGTGACTTTTGTCTTTGTGAAGATGGGATTTTATTTATTTGTCCATTTGAATGGGTTCATGAGAGTGGCAGTGGCCCCACAAGTGGCCCAAAACTGAGGCTTTTTCTAGATGAAGTAGATTCCAGAGGTGACTGGAAATGTCAGTGTGGAGTGCAGTTGTGCTCAGAATCTCACCTTCCCAAGCCATTCATTGCTTGTTGGATCCATCCCCCTAGGGAACTGGAGCAGGCTGATGACCCCAGGATGATGGGTTCTCTCCCCAACACATCTCTTTTCCCTTTTTCTATGTCTAAAATTCCTTCTGAAGATGATAAAATTTTCATACTTCAGGTAGAACAGTATTTTTCAATGTTTTTGTTTGTGGGGTCCCTTTACACTTATAAATTAGTGAGAAATCTGGAGAGCTTTTAAGTTGGTTGTATTTATTGATATATATCATAAAATATAGGGGTTGGCAAACTATGGCCATGGGCCACATCTAGCCCATGACTTTTCTGTTTTTTTTTTTTTTTTTGTAAATAAAATGTCATTAGAACACAGCCAAGCCCATTTGGTTATATGTTGTCTTTGTGGCTTCAATGCTGTAACGGTAGAGTTGATTAGTTGCAGCAGAGATTGTATGAACTATGGAGCCCAACATTTTTATTATTTGTACCTTTACAGAGAAGTTTGCAAATCCTTGATACAAAAATTAAAATGAGAAATGTTTAAAATATTTGTTTATTTATTTTCAATCAAAAGGGCTCACATGTTTATTACTGAACCAACCTACTGGTGCAGAAACATCATAACAGAGAAAAGTTATTTCCCTGATAAAACAGATCTAGTGGTCAGGTAGTAGGGAGGTGATGGAATAGGAACATAGGACTTTTAGGTGCCATAAACGTATCCCATCTCATGTACGATCCTTTATAGACCCAGTTTCGTTCTTCTCCAGTGCCGCCTCTTGGAGTTGTATCTGATTTTATTACCAATTTTCATCTGAATCCACTGGGGAATGGGACAATTCTGCTTTTGTTTCTTGGCCAGGAATTGCTTAATCCTGAAAGTCTTGTGAGAAGACATGGTGAGAAATAGCAGCACACACCATGATGGCAGAGAAGAGGCTAAAGTATTTATTAATTAATTTAAAAATATCAATAATAAAACAATTACAAGAAAACATTACATTTTTTATTGAAAAAAATGTCTATACTTTCCAAAACAAAACAAAAAAATGCTTGCTAGTGAGACTCAGAATGGCATTGTTTTATATTTTTGCAAATTTCTTTGATGTCTATCTTAATAGGAGCAACTGGATTCTCATCTGCCTCTGTATTTAATC
This sequence comes from Suricata suricatta, assembly GCF_006229205.1. Lineage (NCBI taxonomy): Eukaryota > Metazoa > Chordata > Mammalia > Carnivora > Herpestidae > Suricata > Suricata suricatta. Next base: position 112,016,995 of record NC_043703.1, on the reverse strand, counting down.
TGTTGTGATATGTTACTTTAGTTGAAGTGGGTAAAGAAAATCCAACTCATAGAAGTATGTAGCCCGAAAAGGGAGGAGTATTTTAATAGTCATTTCGGATATTTATGGGTATTCTTCTTTGACACTGCAACAAATCTTGATAAGTGGTAATTTCTAGGAGGCTGCATATAGAATCTGAAACATGAGCAATGAAAATATCATGCTGTGTACATTTAAATGCTCTGGTCTAAATTGTACTTTGAATGGATTTCATACCCATGTAAGATTTTTGTAACATCATGTATTAATTATTTTGAAAATATTAGCTCACTGAGTTATTCAGATACTCCAAATGTTGACATATTTCATTTTGTATCATAACAAAATATCCCATTTGTTAATGTCATCATCAGGCTCATTAAAAGAGTCTGTAAGCTGTCAAACTCGTAGTGGTGCATACAAGTTTTCCAAAATTCGAATTTTTGCCTGAAAGTTCAAGTTTTATAATTGACATCAAACACTGTCAGTTGTTTCCCTTGTCGAGATATGCTCATTTCATTTATTTCCAAGAAAATGTCTGCCAGATACTGGAATCTGTATAACCATAGTTTGTCAGTCAAATAGAATGGTGTCCCATTAAAAAAAAAAAAAACCAATTCAGCTTGCAACTCAAACAGTTGCACAAGAACATTATCTAGAGACATCCATTGTATTTTGTATACAGAAGTGACTTACATGTATTTCTCATTTATTTACACAATATATTTAAGATATATACTCAGTGGTTGTGAAATAATAAAATTAATGTTTTTCTGTGCTTATTAAGGATATTCTTAAGTAAAATTTTTTTCTTTCTTGGGAGTATGTGACAGTAAGGGGTACAATGACTAGCATAGTTTGAGGCCACTGGCTTGATATATGCTAAGGCACTGTCAATTTTACCCCCCCCACCCCCCCCCACTGCTTTTGTATCATTAATGTCCACATCAACACAGTGAAGACAAATACCATCTTGCTAGGATTATGAACATAGTTTTGACTTCATGGATCCTTGAAAGTGTGTCCATGGATCACACTTTGGGAACCTGCTGAAGTAGAAAAGCAATAAATTGAATTAAATTCCTGCTGGTTCTAGGAGATGCTTCTTAGGGTAAAGCATTTATGATTAAGTCATGCCGGGGAAATGTGATATACTATATTATATTGTTGGAATTTCCCAGTTCTCATTAGATTATAAAGGCTCTGAGAAGTCCTCAATAAAATAAACATCTTTTTTTTTTTAAATATTTTATTTTTATTTTGAAGTAATCTTTGCACCCAATGTGGGGCTCAAACTTACAACCCCGAGATCAAGATTCACATGTTCTGCTAACTGAGCCGACCAGGCACCCTGAGAATAAATATCTTTTAACTTTGGATATCCCAAACCCATTTGGGGGAAAACATCCCTTTTCCTTCTTTAAAAATTTTTAGTTATTTTATTTTTTGAGAGAGGGCATGTGAACAGGGGAAGGCTAGAGGGAGAGAGAGAATCTTAAGCAGGCTCCGTGCCCAGTGTGGAGCCTGATACAGAGCTCAGTCTCACCACCATGAGACCATGACCTGAGCTGAAATCAAGAGTCTGACACTTGACTGAGCTACCCAGTCATCCCTCTTTTCCTTTTTTGATACATGTGAATACATTTTGGGAAACCAGTGGCCTTTAGTCCATAAACATGGCTCTTGGAATCCCTCCTGAAAGCAGGTCTTTGATGGGTGGAGAGGCAGTGTGTCAAAAGGGGCAGGAAATAGCAGGGAGCCTGGGGCCCTCAGAGACTGATCCCTGGACAGAGGCCACTTCTAGGTCCTCTTCTTCCTTTCTGGGCTTGGTTCCTGACAACGCCAGTGAGTCATGGGAGAGAAAGCGGACAGCAGTAATTCTCCTGGCTAGTATAGGGCTCCTTTTAACCACTCCTTTTAGAAAATGCCAGCAGATCTGCATTTTTCACATTGCTGGATGGATTTTAAAGAACTGAGTTAGGAAGAAAAGGCACTGGCCTCTGCCCTGAAGGGCACAGGTACACTGCAGAGGGTGCTTGGCAGCAAGGGGTTTGTTTCTGTCTCCAGACCCTGATGTGTTTGTGGGTCTGGAATCTCACCAGCCTGCCTTTGGTACTTGAGGTAATCGGGTGCACCTCTTTATTAATTGTGATAGGCTGGCCCAGGGAACCTCTGAGAAGGGGGAAGGCTCTTCCAGAAACCTTGCTCCTGGGGATTACTCTGTATTGCCTATCCTCAGAAAAATCCCCTGTCTGCAGGAAAAACAAGGATTTAGTTTTGTCCTTGTGAAGCTGAACTTTTGAAGCTCATTCTCGTCTCACCTCATCCCCTCCTGATAAATAACTACCAATCAATTGATATATATACCCTCCTTAGTGGCTTCCTAAAACTGTCCCAAGGCTCTATCTGTGCCTGCTTAAGTTTAAACAGATTCATGTCATGGTTTTTCCTACAGATAGTAACAAATCTTGTAATGGAACACGTGGGCTGTTTCTCTTCAAAGTCCTTCCAAATGTGCCCACAGCATGTATTTTTTATTTATTTATTTTTTATTTTAGAGAGAGTGGGAGCATGAGCGGAGGGGGGTGGCAGGAAGAGGGAAGATCTTAAGCAGCCTCCATGCTCAGTGTGGAGCCCAATATGGGGCCACAGCAGGTATTTGATTCTATCAGTTCCTGATCTGGTTGATGCCATCAATGTTGTGATGTGATTATAGGCAATCACTTCAAGAGCTTTCTTTTAAAGTTTACTTAATTATTTTGAGAGGGGGATGAGACAGAGGGGAAGAGAGAGAATCCCAAGGAGGTTCCACACTGTCAGTGTAAAGCCTGATGCAGCACTTGAACCCACGAACCATGAGATCATGACCTGAGCTGAAACCAAGAATGCTTAACAGACTGAGCCACTCAGGTGCCCCCACTTCAAGAGCTTTTTATTGAGCATCCACTGTGGGCAAGATGTTCCCCTAAGGGAATGAGTGTGGGTGAAACAGCCCATTGAGCTGTCCAGCATGGGAAGGTGAGGTATTCTCATGTGTCCTCAGTGTGGGGGGTAAAGGAAGCAGGAGCCAATGGAGCCTTGACAGATGGCTGTGGCTGCGAGGACAGGAAAGGAGCAGTTTGACTCTGAAGATCCCAGGAGGCTGCCTGGAGAAGGTGGTGTTTTTCTTGGACAGTAAGGGTTGGATAGAAGGCTGACAGGACATGATTTGTTTGAACCAAAGAATCTACTGCCTGAACAGTACTGAAAATCACCAGGAAATATGTCTGCTAAATTTCCTCTCATCTCCAAATTTATTCTACACTTCTAGGTAATCTAAATTTCCTGATGTTTTCTGGGCATGTTCGTATGTTTCTCATGCATTTGGCCATTTGTCCATTGTCTGTGACAAGCTTCTGGAATACAGAAGCTTCTATATAGTTTTAAGACATCCAGCCTGGGTGTGTACATAAGCCTTCAGTAACTATCAAGGGAGAGTTGCTGACAGTGCTCTGAGCAGGCTTCTGAGGTCCCATGGTTTAGTGCTCTCTGGAAACTGGCCAGTGGCCACATAAAGAGTACAGTGAAAATGGCACTGAACTGGACAGGAGACCTGGGTTTTGATTCAACCTGCCACTCCTTAGCTCTGGGTCTGGGACCATTCACATAGATTCTCTTGTTCCTGGTTTAATTTTCAGTGAAGTAAGGGAGTTGTCTCCCTCCTTCCTTTGGGAAAGACACGTTTCCCAAAGTGGGCCATTGAAAACTATAGGACCATTGTAGTGTGTCCAGACTGTCCTGCAGGTTATAGACTGAATCTATGATGTCTTACATACATATATATATTTTTCCAATGTATATATATTTTCCAATGTATTTATAAGTGATCATGACTAAGTTCATAGTGGCTATTGATAGTAAACATAATAAAGAGTAATGTTTATTAAATGCTTGCTAAGTGTGAATTATAGAAAGTGCCTCTCTCAGGTTGGAATTCCAGATCTGGAGAAGAGGATTTGTATATGGGGAGTTCATATAGGATTTCTCTAAGAATTAGGAGAAGCAGAAGAGAGAAAAAGAATTACACCAGGGGTGTAATTACAGGTGAAGTCCCAGCCTCAGCCTGATTGAATGAGGGGTGGGGGTGGGGCTCTGGAATGTAAGTGACATCATGGAGCTTGTCCTCACTCATGGCAAAGGAACTGGGCTTATACTTCTATCCTGGTCAATCGCTGGCTAAGGGCCGCATCAGCAGGGTGATGGTGGTGTTGGGAGATACAAACTCCCAGGTATTTCTGGCTTTTTGAGCCTTACTACAAAGCAGTTTCAGTAGCCTTCAAACAGTTCTCTGATAAGAATTATAGGCAGTTAGAAGATAAAGGGAAAAAACCCATACCAGGAATGACCAGGAGATAGGTGTACAGAAACCATGAAAGTGCTCCAAGGGGGTGTCTGATGGAGTGTCGTGCCTCACACAGCTGGCAAGCAGTAGATCGAAGATTCAAAGCCAGAAGCCCATATTTTTACCACCATACTGCATATTGATCACTGCTTCCCCAAATGCAACAAGCTATCATATGTGTAATGAAGAAAATTTTAGGAATAAATGGGAAAGATATTGGAGGTACTATGTGGTGGTCTAACATTTGATGACGTCATGATCTCATGCTAGTGTTGTGCTCTGATTTCAAAGCAATTTCAAGGGCAATTTGGATTTCAGTTATTTTCTGTCTTAACAATCTTTCTGAATTAAGCAAAATCAAAAGATCCAGCAGGAGTTTGTTAATAGCTAAGAAAACAATGGCCGAAGGTGAAAGATTTTTAAGGAACTACAAGGCACTTCTTTTGGCAGAATAATTGAGAGATGGCTGTTTGAGTGGGAAACAATGTAATTTGGAATCCTAATTCAGCAAAATGACTTAATTGGCAACACATGCTTCCCAATCACCAGAGAAGAACAGGAAGGTGGCTTTTAAGTGAGGGTATATGGGAACAGAGCAAGATGGCAGATTCCTAAATATGGAACAAGGAAAAATTTCCCCTTTATTCAATGTTAACTTCCTGTCATTACCTGTCTCATTGTTTCTGTAGTCCTGTATTCATGAGGATAGTGACACAAAGTCCCATTGTGAGTTGCTCTGAGGATCCCATGGGCTGATAAAGAACTCTACAACTGTACCATCTCTGATATAGTAAATTGTTGAGGGCATTCGGGGGTCTTGACCTAAACTCTCAGTGGTTCTTAGGGACAGTATCCTTCTCCTCTCCAAAGGTTTTTAGAAATATGGAGGGGAATCATTTGTTGTCACTATGAATAGGTTGTCACAAGGTGAGTTTATGTGGGCTACTGGACTTTAGTTCCTGGGGGGCCAGTGATGCTAACCATCTTACAGTGCACAGGATGGTTCCACTTGAGGAAGAAGTCTTACTTTATTTTTATTTATTTATTTATTTATTTAATATATATTTTTATTTATAGTTTATTATTAAGTTGGTTTCCATATAACACCTAGTGCTCTTCCGCACAAGTGCCCCCCTCCATGGCCATCACCCCCCTTTCATTTTCCCCCCTCCCTCTTTAGCCCTTAGTTTGTTTTCAGTATTCAAGATTCTCTCATGATTTGCCTCCCTCCCTCTCCCTAACTCTTTTCCCCCTCTTCCCCATCCCATGGTCCCCTGTTAGGTTTCTCCTGTTAGACCTATGAGTGCAAACATATGATATCTGTCCTTCTCCGCCTGACTTACTTCGCTTAGCATGACACCCTTGAGGTCCATCCACTTTCCTACAAATGGCCATATTTCATTCTTTCTCATTGCCATGTAGTACTCCATTGTATATATATACCACATCTTCTTGATCCATTCATCAGGTGATGGACATTTAGGCTCTTTCCATGTTTTGGCTATTGTTGACAATGCTGCTATGAACATTGAGGTACATGTGCCCCTATGTCAGCACTTCTGTATCCCTTGGGTAGATCCCCAGCAGTGCTATTGCTGGGTCATAGGGGAGTTCTACTGATAGTTTGAGGAACCTCCAAACTGTTTTCCAGAGCGTCTACACCAGTTTACATTCCCACCAACAGTGTAGGAGGGTGCCCGTCTCTCTACATCCTCGCCAGCATCTATAGTCTCTTGATTTGTTCATTTTCACCACTTTGACTGGCGTGAGGTGGTATCTCAGTGAGTTTTTGATTTGTATTTCCATGATGCTGAGTGATGCTGAGCATCGTTTCATGTGCCTGTTGGCCATCTGGATGTCTTACTTTAAATGCTAATGACACCAGCACTGAGAAACTCTGGGAGAAGTGATTTGAGAAAGATAATAATGAAACATGAGACACAGTGGCCTATGAAACAACTTATACTTTTCTATGTACCTGTAGAAAACCACATAAAAAATTAGAGGATTAAGCAGTTAAGGCTGCTCTGAATGGAGTTGCCTTTGTCATTAGTAGTGAGCTCCCTGTCACTGGAGTTATTAAGAAGAGGCCAGAAGCCACACATAAGAGATATTGTTACCAGCCTGAAAGAGAAGATGGATTAGATGATCTCTGAGAGGCCTTCTATGACCAGGATTCTAGGATTTTGCTTACCATTTATTCTCAGAATTCTGAGTGAGAATTCCAGGGAAGCCAAAGGAATTAAAACAAAATCATGCACATACGTGAGGTTTAGTTGGAGAGATGGAGAGGCTGGGTGGAAAGAACATGGGATGATGGAGCATCCTAGTTAGGAGGGAACCAGCTCTGATTCCTATCTCTACTACTAACTCCCTGGCTAGTACGGTCCTAGGCTTATCACATTTTCTCTGCATCTGTCTGGTGATGGTGCATAACTATTCATTGCTCAGAATCTGTGATTCCATAATTTGAGAGTAGATCATGTTATTTGACATAATTCTACTGGAGCTTTAGATAAGTACCTTAATTTATTATTCTTACCCATTGTGTGAAATAAAAATAAGCTAAATTTTCTCTTATTTACAAGGAAGAAGGTAGGCTTAAGTAAGCTTGAATGCTCAAATACCTTAAAAGTGGGAAGTATAGTAAAATAAGTGCCATTTTGAGATTTTTCTTCTGTAACACTTTCCTACAAATTCTAGTGCTGGTGGGTTAATGGGTCTCAGGAAGCTGTTTGAAGCCCTCACAGGTCCCAGATACCTTTATTTTTGGAGCTCTGTGCTCCATCCTATCAGACTTATTAAAATATTCTCCCATCTTCCATTAAATAAAATGTAAATATAAAAATATGTTACTTATTAAATTTTTTTAATGTTTATTACTTATTTAGGAGAGAGAGGAGAGAGCCTGAGTGGGGGTGGGGGTACAGAGAGAAAGGGAGACACAGAATTTTAAGCAGGCTCCAGGCTCTGAGCTGTTACCACAGAGCCTGACATGGGGCTCAAATCTACGAACCATGAGATCATGATCTGAGCTGAAGTCGGACGCTTAACTGACTGAGCCACCCAGATGCTCCATAGTATGTTATTTATTCTGATAAGATGTTTTAATAAGTACTTAATTGAATGTTTAGTATTATTGAGTTCTATATTATAAAGACAATAAAAATTTTTTTAAACAATATCAGTCTCTGCTACGTCCTTTAAAAACTCCTAGATCTAGTCCCTATAACTATTTATTTAAAAAAAAAAGTTTATTTTGAAAGAGAGAGTGAGTGGGGGAAGAGCAGAGAGAGAGAGGGAAAGAAAGAATCCCAAGCGGGCTGTGCGCTGTCATCATAGAGCCTAATGCAACATTCAAACTCACACACCATGAGATCATGACGTGAGCTGAATCAAGAGTCTGACGCTTACCTGACTGAGCAGCCCATGTGCCTCCTAGTCCCTGTAACTATTAATGCCTGGTAAATGTCTTGAGAGAATAGACATCAGTTCAAACTAGTATCTATTAGTAATTAGTAGGAAGAGAAAAGTTCCATTCTCATAGCCTCCCTCTGTGCCATAGTAGGCTAGCCCTTTTCAGTCAAGATGGATCTGAGTTTAGGAAAGGAGGGCACAGGGAGCCATAAGTAGTGGCCAAATGACTGCAGTTAACGTGCAGCTGCCTGTGAAGAGTAGTGAGTGTGCATGTGTGGTAGTGAGTAACAGATGAGGGTGCTGGGGGTAAAATGACATAAGAGAAAAGAAACCACACGGTCAATGATAGGGTATGGTAGGAAGAGTTCTGAGATGGCGCCCAAAATACCCACTACCTAGTGTGCACACTCTGTATAATCCCCTCCATCTGAATGTAGGGACCTGTGAACACAATGAGTTACGCTATATGATAAAGGCGAAGGGATTTTGCAGATTTAATTAAGGCCTTGATCAGTTGACTTTAAGTTAATCCAGGAGATGCTCCTAGGTGGGCCTGACCTAACTAGGTGAGTCCTTTAAAGAAGGCCTAGAAGTCAGAGATGGAAGAAGTTACAGACATTTGTCTGTTAGTCTTTATTATGGACTAAATATTTTCTCCCTCCCCCTCCAATTCCAGCTCTTTTTATTAGTGCCTTCTTCCACCAAAGAGCTGGCTATTTCTCCCTGAGATCTCTCTCCCTGAGATCTCCCTGAGATCATGGGAATACACAGAAGATGGTTTTCTGCACCTTAGTAGGAGAGCTCTCACCAGAACTTTACCATGTTGGCACCCTGATCTCAGGCTTCCAGCCTGCAGGACTGTGGGAAAATAAATTTCTGTTGTTTAAGCCATCCAGTTTGTGGTGTATTTTTATGGCACCCAGTAGGTTAATACAGCCTTGAACAAGCAAGTTGCTATGTGGTCGGAGGGCCACGTGGCAGGAATAGCAGGTGGCCTTTGGGAGCTAAGGGCCTCAGTTCTATAGCTTCAAGGATCTGAATTCTGCCAACAAGCAGCGAGCTTGGGAGAGAGCCCCAAACTCTAGATGAAAATACAGCCTAATGAGACACCAGGCAGAGAACTCACCTAAGCGATGCCCAGACTCCTGACGTATGGAAACTCTCAGGTGGTAGGCAGGTAATTGTTTTAAGCCACTAAATTTGGGGTAATTTTTTGTATAGCATAGAATACTAATATATAGTGCCTGTTGGAGGTAGGCCTTTGCTCAGGCACAAGACAAGGTTTAGGGGGTGGGTAACAAGTTGCCCTCACTTTTCTTCTTAGGGTTACTCAACTGAGTTTTTACATCTGTATGATTTGCATTATATTTATCACAGGAAAAGCAAGGAGACTCTGTGACTTGTCTTCACCTAAAAGTCCAGCTCATCATGTACTTCATGTGTGATGGCATTTCTGTGGTGAAGCACTTTGCATGTTTTCCTATGAAGGTAGCCCAGGATGGTTCTCATTAGGAATTGTAAAGCAAAGGGGATGAGAAGCTTTTATCAGCCATGGCGTACAATAAAGAAGCAGTGCCATGAGAGACCAATAATTTCTTTCCAGATAATGTTTCCAGTTCTCTTCTCCTGTTGCTAACAGTTACTCTTTGTTTGTTTTCAAACAAATTCTCCCAGTCAGCAGGCAGCTGGAAGTGTGTTTGGTTGCCAGAAGGTTGTCTGCCCTGCTTTCTTCCTGGAGAGCTGAAAAGCTGGGAACTCACCCTGTTACTCTCCAGTTTTCAGATTTTCTTGACTCAGCATTAGGCGGAAAGAAAGCTGATTTTTGCTAGAAAAAAAAATCTGAATGATCCCCTAGAGAAAGAAAATGCTTCCACAAACTGGGGCCCTAGTGGGTGTGAATTGTGCAGATGGGGGAACTTTATCTTGTGTCTTCCACATTGTGTTGTATTTGATTCAGGATTGTTTCATCCTGCTGTAGGTGTCTCTTTCCCTCATGAGCCAGGGCCTCTTCCTAATTCCTTTCTGAAAGTCTCCTCCTTTTCATTACATGGTCATAATTATTTCTCTGTCGAGTGCGTAACCTAACACCTCTCCATGCACACTGCCAAGGTTTGAAACCATAATAAGCGGAATGCTCACCTTTGAAGCCATTATTTCAATCATTAGAACACAGTTTATTCCTTGAGAGGACATTAACATTTGAAAATGTGTCAACCAGAGTAAGAAATTCATCATGATCATAGACCACCTGCCAACTGATTAAAATGCAATGTTCTGATTTTCCCAAAGTTTTTAGATCTGACATCAGTTTACATTTTTACATTGTCGTGGTAAAATTCCTGGTAAAGTGCTTGTGAAGGCCAGAGAAGTTTGATTTTTAAACAAGAAACTAGAAAAAAAAATGCAGTCAGAAGAGGGCAAAGGGATCCCCCGGGAGCATCAGGGTTGATGGGAGAGATGCCCCCGGTCCCTTGAACCTCACTGAGAAGCCATTTCCCTCCTAGCAGGACTCAAAGCTGGCATGGCCTCTGCATTTGGGCACCTATTATTTTGAGCAAAAATGAGTCTGGTTGCTGTGCTGAATTTCTTAGAAGACTTTAATGAGATCATCTCTGCAGTTCAATTGGTAAGGAGTAAAGGACAAATATTCCACTTCTGTCTAGCAAAAAGCCACATTTCATCATAAATACAGTTGAAATTGTTAGTTGAAAGCATCTAGCCAAAAAAAAGAAAAGAAAAAGAAAAGGGAGGTTTGGAAGTAAAATATAAATTCTCTGGAAGCTGGAACGTGGGGTTAATATCATGTCAACTGAGGATTTTCTGGACGGTATTTGTCGTCAAGGTAACACTACTTTCTAAATCTCAGAGAGGAAACCAGCAAAGTAAGATGGTGCAATTAGAGTGACCTTAACCACTCGCCTTCTGGAATGTATTTGAAATGGCTAATGTTTTTGGTTAGGTATTTCAGTGGATCCATTCTTTTCCAGTTACCTAAGTCTTCATAACAAACCACCCAAATTTTAATGGTTTGAAACAATAACACTTATTTTGCTTATAGATGTGTAATTTGGGCAGGGCTAAGTGGGGACAGTTGTTAAGTCAGCTGGAGTACCTTGAAAGGCTACAGTTGGGAACATCTGAAGGCTCATTTCCTCACATATCTGGGGATCAGTCCTGGGAAAACTAAAGCAGCTGAGCTAACACAGTTGGGGTTCCTTGGACATCTTTTTATTTCTGTGTGGCTTTTCTAGGTGGTCTCTCCAACATAGTGGTTTCAGGATAGCCTGGATTCTTACATGTCAACTTAGGGCTCTCAAGGTGCACGTCCTAGGAGAAAGCAAGGCCTATAGGCAACAATACTCTATTACAAATGTAAAATTTTGTTGAGAGGGTAGATTTCATGTTAAGTATTCTTACCATAATAAAATTAAAGAGAGAACGAGAGTGCCAGGCAGAAACTGAATCACCATTTACAATCCAGTTTTGGAAGACATCACCTCTGCATTCTGTTTGTTAGATGCGAGTCACTAACCTGGCCCACATCTGAGGGTAATGGAATTTGACTCCACATTTGAGGCCCTTTGATGTGTAAGGGTGCATTGTAGTTCTGAGCTTATGGGGACTCAGGTAATGAAGGAGTAGCTTCTTAGCTCAGGCAATAAGGGACTAGTGCCAGCTAAGTAGATATCCTCTATGAAGTGTTCTTTGTCCTTCTGATACAGAAGATTGTCCCCTTCCCCCTCTGATCGATCAGCCATGTGATTGTCTCGATTCTCTCCACATTTGCATAGCCCTGTAATACTAAACTTTTGCTACATTTGTCTACCCAACTAGACTGGAAACATCCTGAGGGCAGGAACTGTATGTCTTTTTAAAAAATATAATTTATTGTCAAATTGGCTAACATACAGTGTGTAAAGTGTGCTCTTGGTTTTTGTTCTTTGGGGTAGATTCCCATGGTTCATCACCTACATACAACACCCAGTGCTCATCCCAGCAAGTGCCCTCCTCAGTGCCCATCACCCAGATTCCCTTCTCCCCCATCCTCCCTCAGTTTGTTCTCTGTATTTAAGAGTCTCTTAATGGTTTGCCTCCATCTCTGTCTGTTTGTAACTATTTTTTCCCCCTCCCTTCCTCCATGGTCTTCTGTTAAGTTTCTCAGGATCCACATATGAGTGAAAACATCTATTGTTCCTCTCAGTTCTAGACTGGGCATACAGTCCAGATTTGTGAGTTGTTAGTATCCTGACATCCTATGCTTTCTAATAACTACACAGTTCTGTGAGTCAGGAGCCTTTAAGTAGCAAGTGAAAGAAACTTAACCTAGGCTGATAATGTAAGCTACATGGTCATTGAAAGACATCACTGGAGCGCCCCATCTGTCTTTCTCCCTGCCTTCTATTGTCTCTGATTTCTGCATGTTGATTCATTCTTGGTTCAGTTCTCTTCTCTGGTATGAGGATAACTATGGGAAACTCCAGATTTATTTTCTCACATTTTCTGATTAATCCCAGAGCGAAAAGAGAATGTGTGTTTCCTGAAAGCTCTGGCTGCAGTCCTACAATTGCTGTGATTGGTCAGATTTGGGTTGTGGGCTCTCCTCTGAAACAATCTCTGTGGCCAGGGTTTGGGATACACTGGGTCTTGTCCTCAAACCTGTGATAGGAGAATCAGCACTGGGTGGTAGCTAGCCCCCCCAGACCAGAGAGTCAGTGCTCACAAGGAGAATGTAGCACGTGTGTGTGTGTGTGTGTGTGTGTGTGTTTTCCCACACATGCAAAAGCAAAGGGCTTTATTACGGGGCTTAGGCTCGCTGGGGCCTAAACTCGGGCTCACAGACTTTACCGGCCTGGTGGATCCATGCTGAGAGCCCCGAACAAAGGTGGGGCAGGGCTTTTATGAGTTTGGGAAGGGGGAGTTACAGGAAATTGTGACATAGGTACAGGGATCCAATTATTATTATACAATATTATTGACAGCATTCACATTGCCTAGAGTATTTGTTACTTTTGGCAGGACCCAATCACAACATTTGGAGTATTGACCAATCACAGAGTGGGCTCAGGACCCTCAGGTAGGGAGTGACTAGTCTTAGCCTCTATCTTAAGGCCTGCCCTTAGAAATGTTAAAGGTGTTAGCTGGCCTTTCCTGATTGGGCGTTACAAGGGTGGTCCCTCTTGCCTTGGGCAATGTGTGCCCTTCTGTTGTCTCATGGAGTCAGTTTCAGACCTGTGTCCTTACATTCCCCCCTCGGTCTTGTAACTGACCCAATCCTGGGTCAGCTATGTTACCATTGTTCTGGTTTAAGGCTACATGCTCTTAAGACCATTAACAGAATACTATTTACCAATTTTGGTTTTGGTTCCTCGTTCTTGTCCTCTTTTGTTGTGGCCGCGAACCACAGCTAGACTATCCTGTATAATTCCTGAACTACTGGCATAGAAGTAACATTGTTCCCCTAAAGCCTGGCCTAGCCCTCCTTGGTGTAAGGGGAATTTCTTACTCTGTAAAGGGCATAGGGGAGGAGAGTTTACCCAATTTCCGCCAGTATCCATGGTTAATTTGGTAAGGGTCTCTTTTAGGGTTTCTAATATCTGGCGCTGTCTGGTTTACCAAAGTAAGAATGACAGCCAATTTGTTCAGGATCCTTGGGCGTATAAGTGCAATACGCCTTCATAATTCTTTCTACATTACTAACCTTAGCCAAATTGGTGGGCCATCTAGTGGCCACTTGAATACCCCCCATTAGAGTCTGGCGGTAGAGGCGTAGGCTCCCCTTACCTTTTGCCACATTGAAATCCGATGCCCAGATTAGAGGCAATTAATACCACCAGAACGTCCTATCAGGAACTTTTGCTGTTTCCCCAGCTTTCTGGGGCGACATTTGCCAGTCCGATGGCAAAGAGACAAGACAGTTTATCTTATTGAACCAGTGAGTGTTCAGGCTTCTGCCGTGTAGCACGCGTTTCTTATAACGGCTAACTCAGCAGTGAGGGAGAAGGGGGCGACTACAGAGACTCAGGGGTCTCAAAGGAGAAAGTGTAAGCAAGAAATGAAGGGGAAAGAATCTTCTTTTTTTGAGTACCCAGTGTATGCTATAAGCAATAGGCTCTTTTATAGATTCTGATCTTATTTGATTTCCCAATAATTCAGTAAGGCAAGTAGGATAATTTTAAGTTTAAAGAAGACGAATCAAAGCTTGATAATGAAGGCAGGATTCAAGTCCAGGATATTTGTCTTCAAAGGCCTTGTACTTTCCTCTCACCAGGGTTTCTCAACCTCAGCACTGCTGGCATTTAGGATGAGGGAAATCTTTGTTGGGAGGGCTGTCTTGTGCATTGCAGGATGGTTAGCAGCGCCCCTGGCTTCTACCCATTAGATGCCGGTAGCAACAATCAAAAACGCCCCCAGATATTGCCAAATATTTCCTGAGAGGCAAAATTGTCCCAGTTGAGAACCAGTGCTCTAAACCATGCAGTTGAGCTAACTCAAAGTTGTGGTGCCAAAAAATCCATGCACCTGCAGTTGAGAAACACCGTGTAGGTCATATCCTTACATTTTCTTGTGTTTTTGTTTGTTTTATAAAACTTTGGCACTCACATGAGGGATTTCTCTAATCCAGCGGGAGACAGTAAGTGGTTTGCCATATAAAGAATTTTTAGTGTCATTGGTTCACAGAAATACTTCTTCATTTGAAATGCACATCCAAGAATCAGTTTCAGAATCAGACATTCTAATATTAAATAAAAAGAAAAGGTGGTAAATGGGAAGGTGTTCAGTTGTGTCTGCTACAGTCTAGGTGAAATGGAAGCGGCGAGTGTCTCTGTTGTAACTGTTCCCAGAAGCCATTCGCCGTGTGTACAAAGTTTTGCTTCTGAGAGCAGTCGAGATGCCTTTCTGTGTGGAGAGAAGGGTTTACAAGGGCCTGAGTGGACAGAGCCGCGGGAGGAAGTTGGCACGGCCCCTGCTGACTTCATCCCTCCTGCCAGTCTGAGCTGATTTGTAGGGCTGTGTTTGGTGCCAGGGATGGGGTTGGGAAAGGGGAAGTAAATTCAAACAAAAAAAATGCCCCTGAAGTGTCTGAAAAGAGGCTTTTAGCACCATTCTTTGAGTGCTCTCAAGCAGACTGAAGGTGCAAAAATATAAAAAGCAGCCACAACCACTTTGGAGAACGGGATAGTGTATCCAACATAGTGATATTATCACATCTATTTATGAGACAAAGGACTTCATTGTATCATAAAATAAAACATGTTTCTTCCTCCTGTTCCTGCTTTGTGATGAATCTTCAAAACTGAGCTTACAAAGAAGCAGCCTGGAAACTTGGCAAAGGTTGTTTTTAGACAAGTGCTTCCAAAATATCTGATTGAAAGGGTTTTCACACTGTTTTCCTGGCATGCTGTGCAGTTTTCAAACAATCTCTTCTTTTGGTCAATTGTAGGTGGGAAGGATTGATAAGAGTATTTGAAACTAATTTCTATTGTCTATAGGTATTTATAGGCAGATGTCTTCCAAATTTATTAATTTTTAGCATGCATAGCAACTGAACATTCTTGCCCTTAATTATGGAGTTCACATCTGGAACCCCAAATATCTTAGTGGGTCTAGTTCCAGGGTTATTACCTGCTCGTCTTGCCTCTCTTAAGAGTCAAGTTGTAAGGCTGATTTCTCATGATTTCTCATGAGCGTAGCTTACCTCAAAAGGTTATGTACTATATGATTCCATATGTACTATAATATTCTCAGAATGACAAAATTATAGAAATGGGGAGTAGATTGGTGGTTTCCAGGGATTAGGTAAGGGGGGGTGTGTGTGACCATAAAGGAAAAACACAGGGAAATGTAATTATGGAACAGTTTTGTCTTGATAGTGGTGGTGGTTACACAAGTCTTCATATAGGGTAAAATGTCATAGGATTATACAAGGACACACCAAAAAAAGGTCCATGCAACATTTGGTGAATTTTGAGGAAGGTCTATTATCTATAATTATATGGTGCCAGTCTTCATTTCCTGGTTTTGATAATGTGCTGTCAATGTTTAAGATGTCAGGAGAAGCTAGATGAGGATACACAAAACCTCCCTGTACTATTTTTACACCCTTTTGAGTCTATGCATGTATGTAGATATGTAGTCTTGACGCCCAGCATGGAGACCAATGTGGGGCTTGAACTCATGACCCTGAGATCATGACCTAACTGAGATCAAGAGTTAGATGTTTAACTGATTGAGCCACCCAGATGCCCCTAAATTATTTAAAAGTAAAATGTTAAAAAATATTCTAAAAAATCCGCCCAAACTGAATGGCTTTATGGCATCTGACATGGCAGAGAGGAGATGACCCATAGTAGGTTAAGACATGAATGAGATGAATTACTGAATGGACAGAAGATTTTTGCATTATACTAATATAAGCTTAAAAGACTAATGATAATAGATGACACTTCTAATTACTTAATATGTGTTAGGAGTTTTGCTAAACATTTTAAGCATTATCTCATTTAATTCTCCTAAGAATTTTATGAAAAAAATTTTTTTCCTTTAAAGGGAAACTCTACTTGGCCCAGTGTTCTCAAAGTCCCTTTCCAGGGACTGGAAGTATTAAAAAAAAAAAAACAACAACAACTAGGGAATAATTAATGACAAAAACATCAGATTGGTAGTTAACACTGGTAGGTGGGAAGACCAATGCTGTCACAGGGGCAGGAGTGTTGGAGGCACTGCAGTGGATATATAGGGGTGTTTGTTGCATCATTTTCTCTCTCTCTCTCTCTCTCTCTCTCTCTCTCTCTCTCTCTCTCTCTCTTTCGGAATCAAAAGAGAGGAACTTTCTTTTTCTTTTTTTTCAGTGTAACTTTCTTGACATACCTATAACTTAATTGTAATGTCAACAATTTCTTTTTTCTTTTTGTTCTTCACATTTTATTTATTTATTTTAAATTTTATTTGAATCCAAGTTAGTTAACATATAGTGTAATGATAGTTTCAGGAGTAGAATTTAGTGATTTATCACTTATATATAATACCCAATTCTCATCACAAGTGCTCTTCTTAATGCCCATCGCCCATTTAGTCCATTCTCCTACCAAGCACCGCTCAAGCAACCCTCAGTCTGTTCTCTGTATTTAAGAGTCTCTTATAGTTTGCCTCCCTCTTATTTTTTCTTCCCTTCCCCTATGTTTATCTGTTTTGTTTCTTAAATTTCACATATGAGTGAAATCATAGGATATTTATCTTTCTCTGACTTACTTTGCTTAGCATAATACATTCTAGTTCCATCCATGTTGTTGCAAATGGCACATCTTCTTTACCCATTTATCAGTCGATGGGCATTTGGGCTCTTTGCAGCCTTTGTCTATTGTCGATAGTGCTGCTGTAAACATTGGGGTGAATGTGCCCTTTTGAATTAGTATTTTTATATCCTTTGGATAAATCCTTAGTAGTGCAGTTGTGTTGGGTTCTAGGGTAGCTCTATTTTTAATTTTTTGAGGAACCTCTGTACTATTTCCAGAGTGGCCACACCAGTTTGCATTCCCACCAACAGTGCAAAAGTGTTGTATCATTCTTTTTAAAGTTGTACATATTCTTTATATATTTTCTTATATGAGTGTTGTCATTTATATATGGTAAGTCAGGTAGGGGAAATATATAAATATCAAAACAAAACAGAGCCAAAGGCAATTGATGGTGTGGCAGGAGTTTTATTGACAAGGGCAGACTAACCAGAGGTAGTTGCTTCCAGGCAGGGACAGCAGGCTCAGATCAGTGGGACACTGTGACTGTTGGCCTGGAATACCCGATCCTCACACAGAGGCCCCAGCATAAACTACCAGAGATGTTTATGCTCCAAACGAGTAGTGCTGTTGGGGAAATGAAATTGCTTTTCTGTGTAAATTCTGATAGCAGACTAGTGATTCATGAATTCCTCATTGGCTCCTGGCCCACATGGACATAAAGCCAAATAGTCAAATCTCCACTCTCAGTGTTGATAAAGGGAGTCAAGCATGCACACTTTTCTTTTTTAGCACCTTTGGGATATGGAGATAAGAGGGAACACAGAACATGCAATCCAAAGGTTAAGTACTGGAAAGGGACTTTGAGAACACCGGGCCAGCCTCTGCATTTTACAGATGAAGAAAGTCAGGTGTGGAGACACTAGAATTGTTCCAGATTTTGGAGCTACTGAGAGGACCTGAGTGCACTGGATCCTAGGGCTACATGATCAGGACCTTCTGCTCTTCACAGTACTTCCTGGGATTCTCCTAAGGATGCTCACAGAGATATAAGCAAAACAGACAACAAGCACACACGTGGGGTAATGGGAAAATAAACTAGGAAGACAAGATCAAGTTTGGAGGAAGTTTTTTTTTGTTTTTTGTTTTTTTTTAGTGTTTATTTATTTTTTTTGAGAGGGAGAGAGTACAAGCCAGAGAGGGACAAAGAGAGAGAGGGAGGGAGAGAGGGAATCCCAAGGAGGCTCTACACTGACCTGCAGAGCCTGATGTGGGGCTTGAACTCACGAATTGGGATATCATGACCTGAGCTGAAATCAAGAGTCAGGGGCTTAACTGACCGAGCCACCCAGCTGCCCCTGGAGTAAGGTTTTTGTTCACAAGGTATGTATGAGGCTCTTTCTTAATACCATGTGATTGTAGCTGTCTTACTTGAATGAATGTGAGCTCTAAGGAGAGGACCAAGTGGCTCCTTCTCAAAGCTAGCAACAGAATGGGGAACCTTGGAGATACTTTATCTTAAATTACTTTTTAAAATAATTATAGAAGTAATATCTGAATACTTGGTCCCTATAAAAATTCAAACAGTACAGATGTGTCTAGAATAAAATGGCAAAGCACCCACTCACTTCTTCACTGATGCTGCTCTCCTCTGTGTAGGTAACCATTGCTAACCACCTACTTTGTATCATTCAGACCCTTTTGTGTGCATTTATATACAGGTATAAAAGATACATATATGTAGCTTGAAAAAAGATAAATCCAGCTATCCAAATTCTGTGCTTTGCTTTTTTACTGAACAAAGTGTCTTAGAAATCTCTCTTCCCAGGAACATGGTCTACCTCCATCATCTTAGTGACTGCATCATGGCACAAATGGCATCACTGTTCTCTTAGTGATGGACATTAGAGTGACTCTAAATGAACAAGAATCAGTGGATATTCCTGTCCTTGTGGCTTGACTTGAGCCATACAATGAGTGGTTTTGTGAGATCTGCTCTCTGAACCGGAAGGGTTTAGACACCTAGTGTTTATGTGATGTCTGCACATTTGTCTAGATACTGTCAAGGTGGACAAAAAACCTCCATAGAATGACTTACATTTTCCCTACAAGATATGTTTGTCCATTTTGCCACATTTTTTCTATCAGTAAATATTGTCAATCATTAGAAATTTTGCCAATCTGAGAGAAGACAAATGGTACCATTATATTGCTTCAATATTCCTTTCTGTGGTTTCTAGTAAGGTTGACTATGCTTTCTCATGTTATTTGACATTTGTGTTTCTTCTGTTAAATTGCCTAATCATATCTACTTTCCTTTTTGAAAAAAAATCAATCTTACTGATTTGTAGGCATATGAATGGGTAGTAACTTTGTGAGGGTGCAGATATCTCCCACTGGTTTATTGCTTTTCTTTGTTTATGGTCTTGTTTACCTTAGAGATGTTTTAAATTTGTGAGTCATCAATCAGTAACCTTTTCATGTTTTATGTATCTTGTGTTTTGTTTAGAGAAACATTCTCCAAGATTATAAAGTTATTATCTTAAACTTTCTTCTGATTACTTTATAATATTTAGCTCTTTAATCTAACCAAGATTTATCCTTGCACAGAGGAATCTCATTTTTAATGCTTTTTTCTCAAATGGATAGCCAATTATCCTGACATCATTTATTGTCTAGTTAATTCTTTCTTGTCATATACTAAATTTGCATTTGGTTTCTGAAACCATCTATTTTATTTCATTGTTTAGTATCACGCCAATGATACCCTGCCTATAAAATATTGTCTTTTGTTACCTTAGATATTTTTTGTGTGCTTGCTTTTCTAAGTGAACTTTAGATTCAGCTTTCTCAGGTTCCATAAAAACCCTGTTGATATTCTGACTGTCATTTCTCTGAGTTTATAAAGTAATTGTGAGAAAATTGATACTTAACAAAATGTAGTCTTCTCATTCATTTGGGAAACTTGTTTTTAGTACTCCACTAAAACAGTTTTTTAAAATAAGATCTATGCATTTCTTGGGGCACCTGAGTGGTTCAGTTGGTTAAGCGTTCAGCTTCGGCTCAGGTCATGATCTCACAGTTTGCAGGTTCGAACCCTGCATTGGGCTCTGTGCTGACAGCTCAGAGCCTGGAGCCTGCTTTGGATTCTGTGTCCCCCCCTCTCTCTGACCCTCAGCTGCTCACACTCTCTCTGTCTCTCAAAAATAAATAAAAAACTTAAAAAAATTATAAAAAGATCTATGAATTTCTTTATTTGGTTATTTCTAGGTATTTTATAAGTTTTGTTCCTCTTGGGATTTTAAAATTTCATTGCAATTTCTATTTGAGTTTTTTGTTTGTTTTTAAAGCTATTAATTTTCTATATATTGATCATGTAATAGGCTATCTTACTGACCTTCTTATTGATTCTGTTTTTCAGGTTTTTTTTGTTGTTGTTGTTGTTGTTTTTTAGAAAATAGATAATGTCATCTGACAATAGTGGAAGTTTTCCTTTTCCCCCAATACTTATGAATTTTTTCACTTTTCTTAATTTCATTGAATAGAAGCTCCAGAATAATGCTAGAATCAGTTATCAGTTATCAAACATCAGTCAAAAAGACAAGAAATAACAAGTGTTGGCCAGGATTCAGAGAAAAGGGAACCCTTGTGCACTGTTGATGGAAATATAAATTGACTTAGTTACTGTGGAAAACAGTAGGAGGTTTCTCAAAAAGTTAAAAATAGAAATACCATATGATCTAGTAATTCCACTCCTATTTACCAAAAGAAAATAAAAACACTAATTTGAAAAGATATATGTACCCCTATGTTTATTGCAATGTTAATATTTATAATAGCAAAAACATGGGAGTAACCCAAGTATCCATTGCTTGATGAATGGATAAAGAAGATACACACACACACACACACACACACACACACACACACACACACACTGGAATATTACTCAGCCATAAAAAGAATGTGATCTTGCCATTTGCAACAACATGGGTGGGCCTAGAGGATATTGTGCTGAGTGCAGTAAGTGAGCAGAGGAAGACAAATACTATATGATTTCACTTACTTGTAAAATTTAAAAAACAAAACAAATGGACGAGAAACAAACAAAAACCAGACTTATAATCACAGAGAAAAAACTGGTGGTTGCCAGAGGGGAAGAGGGTGGAGGGATGGGTGAAATAGATAAAGGGATTAAGAAATATAAACTTCAGTTATAATATAAATATATCACAGAGATGCAGAGTATGTAGCATGGGGGAAATAGTCCATACTGTATGATGTTGTTTAATGACAAATTGTGACTATACTTATCATGGTAGGCACTGTGTATTATATAGAATTGTTGAATCACTAGATTGTAAACCTGAAACTTCTATAACACTGTATATTTTATTTCAATTGAAAAAAACCTAATGATTGTTAGGTTAAAATAACTTATAAAGTGGTAGAGACACTTATTTTGAGTTAGGGAATAAATTCCAGAAGTTGATATTTACAAGAGACAGGAAACAAAATGACACAGAAAGACTGCCAAGAAAGGGTTGGATAAGGTTATACCAGACAACTTATAACCAAGAAAGATAGATGAGACAATATAAATTTCTAGGAAAATAGATTCCAATATGAAAACCATTATCTGGTCTCTGGGGACTATAACATGTTGTCGAAGGATATAGTCCACTGAAAAAAATAAAATTATTATAAACTAAAAATAAATAATTATGAACTACAATGACCACATTTCATATTAATCTAATCTAATATCCATACTGTCCTAGGTTTCTCACACCCTTGCAGCTAGATGTGGCTGTGAACTAGTTGTGACCAGTGGACTCTTAGAGGTGATGTGTGCTACTTTTAAGCTAAGCATTTAAAGAATGCATTTAAAGAAGTGCAACTTTCACTTCTCTCTTAAATGGTTTTTCTTTTAAATTTGTATCATTTATTCATTTTTGAGAGACAGAGAAGGACAGAGCATGAGTGGGGGAGGGATAGGGAGGGAGGGAGACACAGAATCCGAAGCAGGCTCCAGACTCTGAGCTGTTAGCACAGAGCACGACTTGGGACTTGAACTCACAGACTGTGAGATTATGACCTGAGCTGAAGTCAGAAGCTTAACCAACTGAGCCACCCAGGCGCCCCAAACATTGTTTAAGGTTAACAGCCATGCTATCTAAATTTATTTAGCCATGGGGTGCCTGGGTGGCTCAGTTGATTAAGTGTCTGACTGATTTAATGGTTGGGTTCCTGAGTTTGAGACCCATGTTGGGCTCTGTGCTGACAGCTCAGAGCCTGGAGCCTGCTTCGGATTCTGTTTCCCTCTCTCTGCCCCTCCCCTGCTCGCTCTCTCTCTCTCTCTCTCTCTCTCTCTCAGAAGTAAATAAACATTAAAAAATTTATTTAGTCTTAACTGCACATTTATGGTTTATTTTTACTCATAACTTTCTTTTTAAAACAATACCTTTTCCTTTTTAGATTCACTTTCCATTGTAATATTGTATATATTCACCTAATTTGTTCAGAAAAGTTTTCTAAGTTTTAAAACATTTGAATACTCATGTATCTGAGAATGTCATCATTTTGCCCTGACACTTAAAAGATAGTTGAGGGGTGCCTGGGTGGCTCAATCAGCTAAGCGTCCAACTTTGGCTCAGGTCATGATCTCACAGTTTGTGGGTTTGAGCCCTGCATTGGGCTCTGTGCTGACAGCTCAAAGCCTGGAGCCTGTCTTCATATTCTGTGTCTCCCTCTCTCCCTACCCTCCTCTGCTCAGGCGCTCTCTCTCTCTCTCTAAAAAATAAAAAAACATTAAAAAAAAAAGATAGTTGAGTCTAGAGTTTTTGGTACTTCATAAGAACATTGAAGACATCGGTCCATTGTGTTCTAGATCCCAGTTGTAGAGGAGAAGCCTTATGCCAGGTGGATTCTTGTTTGTTTTAATGTAGCCTGGTTTTTTGTGCCCCTTTCTGGTGACTGTTAAGAAGTTTATCAATCTCTGGGGTTCAGAGATTTCTGCAGACATGCTGAAACTACCCTTTTGTTTTCTTTATTCCACTTCCCTCCTTCCCTTACCCCTTCCCTTTTTCCCTTCTTTCTTGCTTCTCTTCATTCTGTTAGCAATTCATATCTATTGCATGTCTGACAACATTTTGTGACAGTTTATGTTTTTAACAAGTGTATATAAATGAACAGAATCGATGGCTCAGATACGTTTTTCCAGTGCTAATGGAAATCCCTTTCACCCTTGGCAATAACTGTAGCTCCAGTTGGAGGTGTTGGTGGTGGGTCCTGGTAGGGTAGACTTACCTTTAGGGTGACCATTGTTTGTTTTCTGATGAAGGTTTGTTTCTTCCCTGGAGGCAGCCCAAAGTTATTGAGGACATTACTTTGTCTCAGTCCCAGTATCTACTCTGAGAGTCTCTGTGTCAAAATTCCCGTATCACAGACTGCATTTGAGGGTAAACTGTGCTAGGCACTCTACCAGGGGATGGACATAGTTCTTCTGTACTTCTGAATAAGTGACAAGCCTACCACCAACTCCTCCTTTTATCCCTACTGCCTCTTTTCCTACAGTTGTTTTAGAGCTCTTTATTGGAGAGCCGCTCAATTTGTCTTTGTGGAATTGCAGATTCTTTAGATTCTTTCCTTCTCCTTTTTCTAGGAAATTCTCAGTTCTGGAATCTTAGTGGAAACTCTTGGTTTTTCAGCTCTACTAAAATTTATTTTTATTTGCACATTTTCTTTGTCATTTCAATGGAATTCAGAGAATGAGACCAGGTAAACACTTTTCTCCAGTTAGCCCTTTTTTTAAAAAAATTTTTTTCTGACTTTGTTTTTATTTTTTAAAATTTATTTTATGTTTAGTTTTTCTTTTTTTCTTTTATAGTTTATTGTCAAGTTGGTTTCCTTGTAACACCCAGTGCCCATCCCAACAAGTGCCCTCCTCCATGCCCATCACCCCTTTTCCCCCTCCCCCACCCCCATCAATCCCCAGTTTGTTCTCAGTATTTAAGAGTCTCTTATGGTTTGCCTCCCTCCCTCTCCTTAACTGTATTCTTCCCCTTCCTCCCCCATGGTCCTCTGTCCAGTTAGCCATTTTAAACCTTCATTTGATCTTCTTCTCTCAAATAAATCTGAGACCATTTTCTGGACAAGCCATTTCTAAGATATTTTGCTTTATAGTAAAAGGTAAGGCAGCTAGTGTTACAGAAGAAAACTAAGTTTTTATTCTCCCCCACCAGATGAAAATGGATTTACTGTCTAGAAAATAGAGAAAAAATATGAAAAGGAAATTTTAAAAATCTAAAATTCCACCAGCATATTCATTTAGTAATTTGATGTGAATAGTTGTAGTTATATATATATATATATATATATATATATATATATATATATATATATGGCAATGCACTTTCCTCTGTAAAGTGGGATTATTGTCTTCAGTATAGCTGATATTTATCATGCACTTAGTTGGTTTCAGGCACTTTGGTGAGATTTTTAATTAATTATTGTATGTTTTACATTTTTTATTGAATTAATTTTCTCACTCAATCTGTCTAATAGACCTCATACTTGGGGTTATTATTAGTCCTTTAATAGATGAGGAACTGATGCTCACTGAGGGTAAGTCACTTGTTCACATTCATCTAACACTTGTAAGCACCGCATTCTACTACTTGCTGTATTTACTATCTGTTATTATAACCTGATTTGGAAAACAAATCCATGGATTCCTTTTCATGTCAATAACTATGCATACTGTAGCCTTAATGGTAATTGCTCCATAATATACATCTTATATATATACTCTCTTTTGCCAAGACATCGGCATTGTTTTGGGCACTGAGATAAGATGTGGTCTTTGACCACATGGAATTTTCATTCTAGTTTGGGACCTAGACAATTACAAATAATTATACAAATGACTGTTTAATTGCAAATGTGAGAGATACAGGATCCTAGTGTATGTTAGGCATGGGAGCTGTTCTGGCCTGGGAGGTATGAGAAGCCATCTCTGAGGAACTGACATAGCAGAGGAAAGCTTTACTATTGCTTTCTAGGCATTTGGTGGGCATTACGCCTCTATGGCTCAGTCTGTGAAATGGTGTTAAGTAGAATCCAATCCAAGAAGCCTGTGAGAACTATATTAACCTAATGACATTCTTACTAAGAATTCCTGGGATTAAGATCTCCTTTCTGAGCACAAATCATCTGAATGAATTAAACATGTAATTGAAAGACTCATCGTATGCTACTCAAATGCTTTGCTGTACCAGAAATAAAATGAAAATGAAATCATTTTCTCTTTCAAATAAATATTATATACTGTGGGCTTCACTGGCTCCATTAGCACTGTTCGATTGCACAGAGGTGATTATATTATTTATAATACGTGCAGATAGGAAGAGGCTCCTTCAACCGAAGGCAGACAAGCACTGTAGGATTATTTCCCTTTTTTACTGGCTCATGCACTATTTCTTGTTGCTTCTCTCTCCTAAAACCTATAGTGGTGTGTGTTTTTGTGTTCTGTGTTTTTTGTTTTGTTTGAGACTTCAGAGCAGGCAGCCATTTTCAAAGGGTGTTTCTTTGCTCAATATTTTGAGCAGGTCAAAACTCATCATCATGAAACTGGAATATTTTGTGTGAGTCAAAGCTTGTACCATCATGAGACTGGTATGATAATTTTTTTTTATGCTCTGGCTGGGTCATGATTTGTTTACAGGTTAGCTTCCTGGTATCAACTTAGACACCCAGGGTGTGTTGTCAGTAAGTGAAATGCCTGCCAGATCAGTCACTGACCCTGTAATAAGTGCATAAGCTTGAAGGAGGTCCTTACCATTTTCCACAATATGATAAAAATGGAAATAATATTTACCATTCATTTACCACTCGAAATGTGTCATGGGCTTCACATATTTTTCTAATTTGGTGAGGAAATGGGGAATAAATGATGTTAAATAATTTGCTTACTGTTACTCAGTATAGAGATTTGAACCCAGATCTTTCTGGCATCTGAACATGAGTTTTTCTATCTGTGGTGGCTTTAAAAGAAATGGCTGCGAATTCGTTGACTCTTTTCAGATTGAGATGTTGGGTCTATGTCCCCTCCCTTTAAATCTGGGTGGACATATGACCACTTCAACCAGTAGAGTGGGACAGAAGTGATACTTTATGACTTTTGAAGTTGGATCACAGAAGGCTGTGAACTTCTGCCTTGTTTGCTGGAACATTTACTCCTGAATCAGTAGGTAGGAAGCCTATTATCCAGATGCCACCATGTTATGTGGAAGCCCAAAACACACGGAGTGGTCATATGTGTAAGCATTACAGTTACAGTTGATAGTTCCAGCTAAGCCCAAACTGAGACATCCCAGTCCAGATGCTAGACATGCAGTTGAATAAGCTCTAGATGATTCCAGACCCTATTATTCAATTACCCCAAGACATTTGCATCTTTCTGGTTGAAGTCTAGATGCCATGGCGCATATGTAGACTATCCTCATTGTGTCTCATCTAAATTTATGACCACACCATCCTGAACCTAACAAGAACCTTTTATACTACTAAATTTGGGGTGATTTGTTGTGTAGCAGTATTTTGCAGAATTGGAAGGGATCTTAGGTATTGACTAAACTACCTTCTGCCTAATAACCAGAATCTCACCTATTTTTTTTAAGGTTTATTTATTTTTGAGAGAGAGAGAGCACGCACGAGCACTAGTAGAGGGAGGGGCAGAGAGAAAGGGAGACAAAGAATTTGAAGCAGGCTCCAGGCTCTATGCTGTCAGCACAGAGTCCAGTGCAGAGCTTGAACTCATGAGCTGTGAGATCATAAGCTGGAGTCTAGATGCTTAACTGACTGAGCTGCCCAGGAGCCCCTCACCTATTTCTAATTGAGGAGTCACAAAATAGTGGTGAATGAGTTAGATCTGGCATTCCAAAGGGCTTTATTTGGCTGAGAATTTTGAGTTTTAACAACGATTAAAATTTACACAAGGCCTGTATTTCCAGCTTCTCTGGGAAAACCAGAAGATCTGGAAACACTTGGTAAGAAAACAGTCCTATATTTCTGAATAGAGGCTACCTGCTTCCTGTGGATCTTTGCTCTCCAGTGTTAGTGGTAAAGCACTTCTGATTTCACTACTGGCCCTCCCCCCTTCTGCCTGCTTACTGCATGAAACATACATGATCCCATATCCTGTTGCTGAGTATTAGAATGTGCTTAAGAATTTTTGTTTCTTTCACTTCTATCTTCCAAAATTCAAGTTCGGGTTGCATTACTGTAATCTATTTTGCATGTATAGTAATTATAGTGATGACTGGAATACCTTTTAATGCTATAAAATGGTACAGCTTAAGATGAGCATTAAATCCCAAATCTTATATTTAAGCGTCCATCTGTCATGATAAAGAAAGATGGAAAAGAAGTCAATTAACTTTAATTAGGGAAAAAAATTCTTAAAGAAGGCTGTACTTCAATTGTAGACTTAGTGTGTTCACTCTATGCAGGAACTTATGAATGGATTTGTTCTGGGGGAGGTCTCTTCCATTCCTTCTCTTCCTCCCTTCCTCGTTTTCTTTCTTGCTTCCTTTCTTCCTTTCTTTCCCTTTCTTTCCTTTTCTTTCCCTTTCTTTACCAGAGCCTTTTCTGGAAAAGAATTTGGATTTTGGCATACATCCATTGTGTTGTGGTTGAAACCCAGCTCTTTTGTGTAGCCATGATAAATCATTTGATTTAGGAGAGCCGTCAGTGAAAGTAGCTGCTATTTACTTTGTTGGGGTTAGTAGAATATTAATACGACTGCTTGCCAACGGTCTAAAGGGGTAAAAGGAAGAGAAGAAGAAATTTTATATTAACTGAATACCTAAAATTCAGACCAGAGCTGAATAATCCATTTCTATTTTCATTGGCAGTATGGCAGAAGGAAATGTCTTAAAATTTTCCACTCAAATTTCAGGGTTAAATAACATAGGAAATGATTACCAAAGGAAGTTGTGGAAACGTCCTCCAGAGATGTTTAATGAAAAACAAGGTTTTCTAGATAGGAGAAGGGCATTCCAACTATGGAGTGGGGCAGTGGTAGGAGATAGGGAAAACCATTAAAAACTTGATGACCTGAAATCTCCAGTAGAGTTTTAGTAGCTACTGTACGCTTTGGTAAGTAGCCATAGACCCATAGGAGAAAGCCTTATCAAAACTGGCTTGGAATTGGGTTATGTATTGGATGGTCATTACTCATTCCAACTGATGGCATTTGCTGTTAGAATTGTGTTCTTATGAGGCTAATACAATCTTGACACACATTCATGGCTTCAGAAGATTTCTTTGGTGTTGTTTAGCATGAGGTAAATTACAAAGAGGACTTTCCACCTCTTACACAAAATACCACACAGCAATGATATGGTTTTAGCTTCTAATTTTTATGTTAGGTTTCAAATTTTTGGAAAATTGTTAGTCAGTATATGGATACTTGCTGAGAGGGGCTCCAGCAAGGGGCTTTGGATGCTGATTATAATCATGCTTTTGGCCGTTGTTATTAGAAATCAACACTGAATGGGTAACTCCACTAGGTGAGAATAGTCATAGAAAATCATAGATGGATACACAATGACACAATTTCTTTTCATGAAACTAGCATGTAATTTTCTAGTATTAAAAAAAAGAGAGTAATACAACTTTCTTCACATTCCATGAGGCACCCACCTCCTTTAGTAGCTATGTGAATCTTCTTCCTTTCTAGTAAAGAAATGTTAAACCAGTCTTGTACATCTGAAGACTAAAGTCTGTCCCATTTGCCATAGACTTCTTTGAGAATGAATAGTATAATTCTCCAGTTTGTGAAAGTATTATTAGTAGAAAACCCTAGCTTCTACCTGCCTCCTGGGTTTGCCTTGGTGGAAGAAAACCACACGTAAGTTACCATCCATCCAGGAACAACACATATCATATCCAATGACTGATCAAAGTAGAGATAAGCAACATTCCATGAGACCGCTGTCATATTTGATGCCAAGTGCAGAGTTTGGAGGTCCATAAGACCATTCCTCAGGTTTAATAATTCACTAAGACTCACAAAACTCACTAAAAGGTGTTAAGTTTATGGTTATAGTTTATTACAGTGAAAAGATACAAGGACAGATAAGATTCATCATCTAAGACCCATAGGACAGAATCCAGGAAAATTTTACATGTGGAGTTTCCTGTTGTCCTGTCCCAGTCGAACTGTGGACAGTCCCAACAACAATGTGTGACAAAACAAATGGAGAGTTGCTAACTTGGTCAGCCTACCTGATCCTTAGTGTCCAGAGTCTTTAGTTGGGGCTCCATTATGTAGACGTGATTGACTGCCTACATGGCTGACCTCAGTCTTTATTTCCTCTAGAGGTCAATCTGATAGCTTGTGATCCAAAGCACTTATGAAGAGATTTCTTCAGGAATCGCTTGAGACTCCTGCATGTGCAACCTGAAATTATACAGGAGGTTATGCCCCATGGGAAAACCCTTGACAAATGAGCAATAAGAACTGACGGATCAGTGCATTCTCTCTTCTTCCATGGTGAACTGTTGTTCACATATGGTCCACTGGCTTCCAACTCCAGTCTCAAATAATGATGGCCAACTCAATAATGCATCCTTATGGTGGCTCTTTCTTTCTCTTCCACATTCTTTTTTTCCTGGCCTCCCACTTCTGCTTCCTAAAGTCACTCCCCTAAACAAATTACTTGCACGAAGCTGTTGTTGCAGCTCTGCTTTGGGGGGAAATATAGCCTATGTATTGTAACATGATGGTGTCATAGTTGTTCCCAGTCAGATATTGCTAGGAACCACATTGTTAGCACATAATGTCCATTTTGTGTGTGTGTGTGTGTGTGTGTGTGTGTGTGTGTGTGTTCTCTGCCCTCACTTGTTTTCTAAACTATATAAAACAAGGCAGCGCAGTTTGCTCAAATTTCATTTTCAGCAAGAAGTACTTTTGAGGAATAAAAACAGGGAACAGTTTTTGATTACCTTACCTGTCAAGCACTGTTCTAAGTTTTATATACATATATACATATGTATATAAAATCCAATTTACTCCTTAACAATCTTATGAGGGAGTCACTGTTATTCTTCCTATTTACACATAAGGAAACTGAGGCTAGGAGAATTTTAGTAACTTTCTTTAAGTGGTTTGGCTGGTGAATTGTGAAGCTAGGAAGCTGATTCCATTGTTTGATGTCAGAGCAGAGCTCTTAAATACTAGAAATCCCAAGATGCAAATCAATATAAGGCCCTGTGGGAATGGTTAATGGTGTTTGACTACCAACATTTAATATTAGGATGGCATTGCACACTGAGTTGATTTTTCTCAGGCAGCCCAGGGCGAGAAGCCAGGCTCCCTCCAGTAGAAGTAGAAGGTCTCATTCACCAGGCAGGTGAGGGTCAGCAGAAAAAGCCACTCAGCCTCCTATCTGGCTTTGATTGCTAGAAAGGGGTGAACACTGTGATATTTATTTATGATTATATATAATTTTTATGATTATTTATGATATGTGTAAATAGATGGCTCTGCCTGATAATTTATGGCTGTTTCTTGGGCTTTTAATCACAAAGATGGCCTTAAAAATAATTTCAGTCTGCTGTTAGAGGACAAATAGATGGTGTTTGCCATGTCAGGCTTCAAGTAGGAACTGCTGGTAACACCTGGGAAACAAAAATAGGATTAGGTAATTTACAAAAGTGCTTCATTTTTCAAAAACCTTCTCACTTTCCTCACTTCTTCATGTTAGCATAATGTTTGTCTTAATTAGAAGAAACAGGTCATGACTCTGAAGGCAAACAGATCCATTATTCTTCAAGAAATGTTCTAATCCTCTGGCTTGAGGTCAGGCTGCATGGATAAGGGGTGCCTCAGGAGGGAGAGCACTTTTTGTTTTAAACTGCTGCTAAGCAAATATTTCCTTCCCTTCGCCACAATAAGCTTCCAAAGCAACCTACAAATGTCTTTCTGAGGAGCATACAAAGAATCTAGACCCCGTGCCCAACCCCAGTACACCTGCTTGGGCTGGAGTATTTTAGGGTCCTTTGATGATGGCAGTCATATCTACTGTATTTGCTCTCCAGAAGTAGACTCAGCCAAACAAGTGAAGGGTGGGGTTTCCTTTCAGTTTTCTTTTTAAAAACACAGAGTCATTAATGGATCCCAAAGTCTGTAATATGCATGTAAATTTCTATTTGTCACATGACATGGCATTATTTGCATGAATTGATTTTATTAGCTTCCTGGGATTCTGGCACCAAATTAAGATGAAATAAGAACCACAGTGGCAAGAACTGTAAGTAATGAGTTCTATATCCTTGGGCAACTTCTGTAAGACTTTCTGAGCATGTGCTAGGAGTGACAGGGGATTCAGAGATGAACCAGGTTCAGAATGTTCCTTCCATGAACTCAAAGACTAATGAAAGGAGTTTTTAACAAATACCTCAAATAACTAAAATGTGAGAAAGAATCAAATTTCATCATATGTAGAGTGCTATAGTACTGAAGGATGAGATTATTTCAAAGGGAAAGCATCCATAAAGACTTTGTATAATCTTGTGGGTTCAGCCTTGAAGGGACAGTTGGATTGAATACTGGGCTGGGGAGGACATTCCAGAAGGAGGGAACAGCTTGGACAAAGGCAGAGTATGCAGATGCCAGGGTGTGTGGGCAGCAGTGTGGGGAATGTGAGAGCTGTGGGGAATCGAGGGAGTTGAGGAAAGATGGTGGAGTGATTTGCACATTAGATAAGGAATTGTGGAGTTGCCCTGTGGATGACTCAATCCTTTGTTTGTTGAGGCTGTGAGTTGTCTAAGGTCACAAGGCTAGCAATTGGCAGTAAAGTGGATTCTAACCCCCATCCTGATTCTCAGTCCAGTGAGTTCTGTGATCTTCTTTCTCCCTTTAGATTACAGGGGGTTTCTAACTTGGCTGTATTTTGGTCATTTATGACAGATACCTCGAGAGCCCATTTTGGGAGGTTAAATACAGTGTGGTCCAGAGGGCTTAATCTTGGAAATCTACCAGCTTTGTGGTTAACTGTGAATAGGTTTGTTCTTGCTTTCCTTCCACCTTCCCTCACCAATTAGGATACCAATTGGGCCAGGTATGAGCCAGGAGGGCCTTGGTAATAGGCACGTGGCTGGGGGTATGCATGTGTGAGAGAGAAGGATGTGTGTACGTGCATGTATGCCTGCTGTCTCTGTACCAAGGCCAGAATGAATCACTTTTGGACTTTTGTTCACTCAGCTTGACACGGGCAAAAAGCCAGCACAAAGAGGAGTTTTACTTTGCCCTAGAGTGTGTTTACTTCTGGGCCTAGCTGGAGCTCGGGAAATGGAGTATTTCATCGACCAAGAAAGTGCTTTCTTGAAGTTGGCTGCATGCTGGCTTCCCTGAGAGATAGAAGCAGAGAATTTGTAGCACTCGGACACTGAAAGGGACCGTAGAGATCACCTGCGAGAAGCTTTCATGACGCCGAACGGCTTCCGGAATCAGGCTAACATTGCCTCTCAGGGTTAGTCTGCTGGTCAGCAAACAGTAATCAGGAGCTTAGTATTCGCCAGGCATGGGTGTTCTGATGATAAACTGGCATAGAGCTAATCAAGTGCCTAGCACAGTGAGGGCACACAGTTAAGAAATGGTAACTTCCATAGTGTGGAGCATGCTCTGGAGACCTAGAAACCAATGTATAAGAATATCCTTGTTGGGGCAAGGGTCAGTTTTTCTGGGCTTCACTTCAGCAGAGTCCCTTCTTTCTCAAAGCCCATGTTTCTAGCCGGCATCATCCTTATTTTAGAAATTTAACATCCAGGAAAACATCTAGACTTGTATCCAAACCATTAGTCAGTTTTTAAGTTTTCTGTTAAATCTATATTTAAAATTTTTAAGTATAATTAATTTCTTCTTTTCTTTTTATTTTTCCCTGATTTTAATTTGTATTAGTTTCCTAGGCTAGCTGTAATGAATTACCACAAACTGAGTGGGGCTTAAACCATATGAGTATTCTCTCATAATTCTGGAGCCTTGAAGTCTGAAATCAAGGTATTGGCAGGGCCATGCTCCCTCTGAAGCCTGTATGGGAATCCTGTCTTGCCTAGTCCTAGCTTCTGGTGGCTCTTGGAAATCTTTAATATTCCTTGACTTGTAGATGCATCATTCTGATCTCTGTTTTGTCATAACATGGCCTTCTTCTCTGTGTGTCTGTGTGGTCACATGGCTTTGTTATAAAGCACACCAATCATTGGATTTAGGACTCGCCCTAAGCCAGTATGGTCTCATTTGAATGTAACTAATTTTATCTGCAAGGACCATTATTTCTTAAGACGTCTACATTCTGAGGTTCCAGGTAGACATAATTTTGGGGTTGCACTATTCAGCCCAATATAATATTCATAAAGGGATTTTGGAAGAGAAGAAAGGGTACACAGCAGAAGAGTTCACATTATTGTCTTCTTCATTTTATCCTTTAGAATTCTAAGTGACCTGAGTGATTGGGAAGGAAGGCTCTAAAGTGTTGGAGAGTTAGTGGTAAGAGCTACTTGGGTGTGCAGGGAATGGAGCCAGGAAGGTGGCATGGACCTCCAGTTTGGGCAGTGACTGTGACTGGTCAGTTTTGGCCAAACACCACTGGTTCATCTTGGCTCCTTAGCACATGTATGAAAGGAGTTTAAAAGGGTAGATTCCTGGCTTGGCTTTGACATTTACTACTGATGTAGTAAATTGAAACAGATCATATAATCTTTCTGAGCCTGGAACAGCATAACGCCTGTCTTTCCCACCTCCATAGGGTATGGTAGAGATCAAGTGATAGGAAATGTGAAAAGTTCTTGCCCACCTGCAGATAACCTTTATGTGTCTGAAATCAGGGTGACCTTTCAAAAACACATCAAATCTTTTCACTTCCTTGTTTTAAGCCTTATAGTTGTTCCTTCATGTTTAGGATAAAGTCTAGACTTGCTAACACAACTTAAAACGTCCTGTAGAATCTGGCTCCAACATACCTTTTCAGCCCCAGAGCTTTCTGCAGGCTCTACCTCTCTTATGTACACTTCATTGTTCTAGCCCACATTTGAAAGCTCACTTTTTGGAGTACTTAGTTGAGCAATTGATTATATTTTGTCTTGAATTCTTCTTTGCTTCTTTCTTGTAGGAAGATACAATCAAGTGGAATCCATAGAGGACAGTAAATAAAAGCCGAGAGCTCTAGTTGAAGTGGAAAAGTGTCACCTATTCATCTCTTATTTTCCTGCCTTTGCTTTTTCTACTGCCTTTCTCCCTACAAGCGTGGTTTTTTATAGAACACTGCTTGAAACCCACTGTTGTATAGACTTTAGTTCAAAGTTGAAGAAGTACACACATATGCATACACATTCTCTCTGTCTCTCAGATGGTATTAAAATTGTAATAAGGAATTTATAAAAACTATAAACTAGTAAAAACTGAAAGGAGTAAATTTATATGAGAATAGCAATGACCCAGATCTTTCAGCAAATCTCTAGAAGGCAGAAAATATATGGAGAAATAATTGGCTAATAGAGTGAGAACATCCATTGCCCAACAGAATGGTAGGGAGGCTCTGTCCTTGGAGACAGCATGCATGCCAGAGGGTGGGAGTAGAAAGTAAGGCTGAAAGCAGAAGACAAATTAAAGATCCACGGAACTGTTGAGCCCATTCCTCTTTTGTCCCCTGTGGAACCCACAACAGCCCTTGTCCTCAGGCAGAAAATTCAGAAGAAATTGAATGTACTCTTTAGGGGAAGACTAGTGCAAGGGCAACACCCCAGAGTAAAACTCTCTTCCTTCTGAAGTGAGGAGTCTTAAGATATAATGGTTGGTTTTCCACCTGTTTACTGGAAGCAAACCTGCCAGTTTTGATAAACCAAACCTTTGTTCACAGAGCTCCTCATGTATTCTATTGCTTCCATTTTGAAAAGACATCTGAGGATTATCAGAACATTTGGGCAAATGTAACATGAAAGAGAATGGCTAACAAGAAACAAATAAAAATGAGCCTGGAGAAAATGGAAATAATTGAAGGGACAGAGGAGAACTTAAAAATTTAGTTCCCTCAGAGGGATTTGAGAAAATATTACATTCATAAAATGAGAGAATTTTGTAAAAAGGAAAAAAAAAAGGATAAAATGAGAAAGATCTTGTGAAACATAAAAAGAGGATTGCTAACAAAATTAATGGATATAAAATTAGAAGACAAAGTGAGGGAAACCTCTAAGAACTTAGAATAAAAAGAGAGAATGAAAGAAAGGAAGGGAGAAGAGAAATAATTTGAAAGAATAAGAGGAAAAGCAGGCAACTTGGAAAGGAACAAAAATCAGTGTTTTAGTCTGTTCAAGCTGCTATAACAAAATGCCAGAAATTGGGTATCTTATAAACAGTAAACATGTATTTCTTATAGTTCTAGAGGCTGGAAGTCCAAGATCAAGATGCCTACATGGTCACTTTCTGGTGAGGCACTCATTCATTTTTTCCTTATGAGGTGGAAGGGGACTTGCAGGCTCTCTGGGGCCACTTTTTTAAAGGCATTGATTCCATTCATGAGGGCTGCACCCTCATCATCTAAGTATCTTCTAAAGGCCCACCTTTGAATACCATCACATTGGGTATTAGGATTTTAACATATGAATTGTTGGGGGGGGACAAAAACATTCATATGATAGCAATCAGTGTGGCCTTTACTTTCTCAACAACAACACTGGAGGTTAGAAGACATGGCACAGTGATTTCAGAGTTCTGAGTGAATGCGACTTTTGTCCTAAAATTCTATACCTAGCTAATCTAACAGTCAAGTTTGAAGTCAAAGTAAGATAGTTTTTACAAGGACTAAAAATATTATGACTATATACTCTGCCTTAGGAAGCTATTAGAGAATGGCTTTTAGGGAAAAAAAAAATCAAGGGAGTGAAATAAGAAAGAGTAAGCCATAGGAGACAGAGGTCCCAACTCAGAAGAGTAGCAAACAGAAATCCCAGATCCTGGCAGCTGGATCTTAGGCCTAGGAGGTACTAGTCCTGATTAGAGAGGAAAGACAGGTTGCTGTAAAATAGGTCTTGGCAATGTGGGAGAAAGGGGAGCTTATAAATAAAATCATATACTGAGAACTTTGAAAATTGTGAGATTATTATAATATGCAATATAAGAAAGAGGAAAAGAGAATCCAAAACTGCAGAAACAACAACAAAACTGTACAAGAAAGAGGTGGTCTGTGTATAAAGAAAACTCACCTGTGGTATGATTTTGACTAATTGATGGAATGTGAGGAAGGAGATTCCATTTGAATAGATGCCAGTAATGTTACATTATTTTCTGGTTTTCAGCCTTTAGAATTCTCTTGTATAAATTATGGAGAACTTGAGTATGATTACAAAGAGAATATAGACATTATTTATCTAGATAAAGTAAACATAAGAGGAATAGCTGACAGAGATTGGGGAGTGGAAAGAGGAAGAAGGAAATAGTTGTAAATATATGACAGAATAAGAAATGAGGCTCTAATATGCCACTTAAAAGTTGTGGATGCCGAGTGGAAGAACTGAAAATGGGGATGTAACTAAATAGGGATGAGGAGGAAGGAAAGGACGGTGTAGATGGTGCAGGTGAGTTAAATTTTCATCTATCATAGGAGTCAGTATATAACGTCTAATGATAATAAATCAAGAAATATGGTCATACATCTATATTATATAGAGATTGGAACCACCAGGAGAAATAAAAATAGAAATGATTAAAATCACTTGCCCCTGGGAAGCAAGACTGGGTGGGTGGGGAGTAGAAGTTCATGGGTTTTCAAATTAAGTCATTTCATATAATATTTGATTAAAAAAAACATATACATGTATTACTTATTTAACATAAAAAATAGACATACATATACCTAAAGAAAACTCCTGGATGACCTTTGAAACTTGCTTTTAGCCTTCAATTTCAATTATAATTAGCTGAAATTTCAGCTCAGCTGAATATTACTGTAATTAAAAATCTCAACTGCCTAATGGCAGACAATTAGCTGGAGCTGTCAGGAGCCAACAAGAATGATGGGCAGGTTGAAGACTTTGCTGTAAGACTTGGCAGCAGACTGCCAAGGATTCCCGCTTTCTGATTCTTCCTTCATGTCTTCTAATCCCAAGGAGGCAGCAGGATTTATGGCATGATCTTTGGCTTTGGACTTCACTTCAGACCTTCATTCAAGTCTTGGCTCCACTACTTATTGTCTGTGAGACCTTGGGCAAGTTATTTAACCTTTCTGAACCTATATTTTGTGAGCTCAAAATGGTAATACCTATTTTGCAGTGTTATTATAAAGATGGAATGAAATAATGTAAGTACTGATCATAGTATAGTGTCAGGCATATTGTAGATAATTCAAAAAGTGTTAGCGTTTTAAATGGTTGAAACACTCGCTGTTTGGAAACATGCAGGAGGTTTCCACTTGGTAGAATTTGAAATGTTGAGGTCTTCTGTTCTAGCCTTTGCAGTCTTCTTGCCAGGAATAGCTAATAGGCAGCATCTATGTTACCACTGTTACCCATGGCAGACATAGCTAATTGATCTCAGCATTCTTGCCTGCGAGATGTAGATGTAGGTTCAGTATCTTTTTCAGTACACCCTTTGAGATAGCCATTTCCAGTCAGAATTGGTACTTGAGGTAAAATCTATTTTTTATTTTTGTTTAGACAGATAACAAATCCATCGTGATGATCAGTTGTCTTAATGGCTGGGTGCCATATGGTCCTGTGCTGGTAACTGTGTGCATTGATTTTTTTATCCCATACATTTTGATGCCCCCATGGGTGCCTGGAATGTTACAGTTTTTGGAGCTTCATGAGTGGGCTTGGTGTAGGAAGGCTTTAATGACTCTATGCTAGCTAGTATCTCTCCCTGAGTGTTTATCATTGAGTAGGTTAGGAACCTTTAGGGAATGAGAATAAAGACTTGATGATTCTAGAAATGTCATGTGACTGTTTGGGTTGCCAGGGGCTGAATAGAAGGTGGAACCTCAGATGTACTTGATTTCAGTGACTGCCACTTCCATACACCAACCAGATTCTTAGTTCTGTTAAAACTATTTGGTCAAGTGTCTTTGAATTTCCCTGCTTGACAGTTTACCTCCCAGACTGTTTACCTCTTTTCTCCAGGCCACTCTTTAATAAAAGAGTGGACCAAGCCCTTCATGGAGTCTTCTTAAGTCCCATTTGCCCACCTGTGATAGCTTTTAAGTCCCTAAATCTTAATACTGATTTTACCATAGTATGGTTCCATAGGAATCTGTGCAGAGGGGATGGGGTGGGTGAGGGAGAGTCCACAGATTATGGTTTGGTAGGACCTTTTTAAGAGTCCAATCAAAGATGCTGACCTGAGGTCAGAAGAAGACCTTACTTTGTCCTCACAAGACGACAAGAGATCACATACTTTGGGCTTGGAGTAGTTGGCTTTCACTAGTGTTAGTTTAAATATTGTTATTTAATTGCTGACTCAAAGTCAGCCCCTTGAGCTGTGACATTAGAACCAGACAGATTTTTAGGGAAATAAATTTTAAGCTGCAGTCATAGAGCAAAAAAAAAAAAGTACAAACACACACTCCTCCCCATGCCCTACACACTCTAACAGTTGATTGATACAAAGCTGTACATTTGTGTGGTGTTCTCTTTTAAATATCTACTTATTCCAGGCTTTCAGATGAAATGCTCTATGAAAAGAAAACAATGTGTGAGAAGAAATACACACACACACACACACACACACACACACACACACACTCCTGGGGGGCGGGAGGGAGGTGTGGGTGCAGAGAAGGAGGGTGTGAAATCAAAAGGATGATTAAGAGAATTTGACAAAGAAAATGACTTCTTCCACCCATTTAACACCCACATTAATCCACTCGGATGATCAAATGCAAAAGACAAAGAGAATTACAACCTTTTCCAGGCCAAGAAATAATAATTATTCAGAAAAAAATCTTGGCAAAATGAGGAATAAACCAAGCAAAGAGAGAGATTGAGGGAAAAAAGCCAGCAGTTAGACTGTGATGTTGGGTAGGCTTTGTACAGTTCACCTCCTCTCTGCTTAAAAGGAAGAAAATAGAAAGAAAAAAAAAGTCAAACTCTTTATTGAACAAGTAATAGAAAACTGTTGGTTGTGATAATCCCTGAGCTCCCCTTATGGTGGCTCTGTGCCGTTTTCCTGGTAGAAGTAGCAGAGGTCAGCCGAGGAAAGAGTGAATTCTCAGGACTGTGTGTGGGGGCTTTGTGTCATTCTATTCAAACTGCCCCTATTTAAGTGCTGGGTTTTATTTAAAAGCTCTGCTGTCCCCTGATAGAAGAAGGGAGTGGAAGTGGGAAGAGGTAACATGTGAACAAGGTTAGAGGCAGAAAGAGAAAGGAAGGAGAAAAAAACGAGGATAAGTCCAATTTTCTTCGGAAGCATATTGTATTGTTAGGCTTGCCTGGCTCTGTTCCAAGGGCTCGATTGAAAGTGAATTTCTCTTATTGAATTCCATCCAGAGATATCATAACCTCAAAAGGCTACTATTACCCAGAGGGCTTCAGATGGAAGCATTTGTGCGTGACTCTAGAAATGCAGGGAGTCACAATTGTCATTTGACAACACAGGACTCCTCAGGCCAGCTCCTTTCAGGGCAGGGGAATTGTAGACATAATCTGGCCCCTGGTCTCTTTTGGAGGGACCAGTCTCTCTGTTTCTCAGGCTTTTTTAAAAGCTCAGCAGGTGCAGCAGCAAGAAAACTGGTGAGCTTAATAAAAATTAACATCAACACCAATAACAAAAATAGGCTCCAGGCTGATTTAAACATCAAATGCCTACCCTGTGCTGGCAGAATAAGGGGTCATAGGTCACGGTACGGGTCTTCAGGGTCCTTGGGATTAAGTTTATCTTTTTTAACCAAAAGAGGTAGTGAAAATGTTACAAAATGCTATAAAAGTAGCAATTAAAATACATACTAAATGACCATACTAAAAGAAAGGCAAAGCCTTTGGGATGGGGGAAAAATATCAAAGCTGACTTTCTGATTTGTATGGATAATATTTTTCTTCTTGTGAACTGGCACAGAAAGAGACTTGTATGATGTTATCACATCATAATAGTTCAAATGTTTCTGTCTCCTCTTCTTTTTTATCCATTCCCTTCTTCCTCTTTAGTCACCTCCTTCCATTCATTGCAGCCCGCATTCCTTCTTTTTTCCCTTCCTTTCAGCATTAAGTAGTGGGAGTTGCTTCCCAAAGCTTAGCTCTGATAATAAACCTCTTGTGCGGTGACTCCATTTATTCTTAGATACACACAACCTGTTTTGAATGGGGCTATGGAGAGAAACTCAAATAGAATTAACCACTCTTTTCAGAAGTTGTTGAATACAAGCTTTGGTTCTCAAAATCAAGTTTCAATAACTGGCTTCTTTTGAACAAAGTGCAAAGAAATTCAGAATAATAAGTGTAACAAGATGGAGAAAATTTTATTCATCGGTATTCTGGAGGAAAGCACTGTATGTGTTTGGGAGAATTACTTTGATAAACCACTTTCGCTGGGGATTAAGTCCCCAAAGTATGCTCAAGTAACAAAAGATGGTCACTAAACTGCCTTGGAAGGAGGGTGGGTTCTGTAAATGTGGGCGTCCTTTGTTTTGCTGAATTCAGTGATTAGTTTGGTAGGCCTGTCTGGAGAAGGAGGAGGGAAGAGCTGGATGTCTAAGAGAAGAGAAAGTTCAAGTGTTGGGATGTTGAGGGGAGAGAATCTGAGAAAAGGAGAAAGGAGAAACAAAAGAGAAATCCTGTCTTTTGTAGCTAATGTGGATGGGGTTACTATATTGTTTAATTTTTTATCACAAAAATTTGATACATACTCAAAAGTAGATAGAATAGTATAATGAACCTCAATGTAGCCATCACCACTTGTGGGCAATTTCTTTTTACATCTGTATCTTCAGTGTACTTCCTCCCTCTTTTTATTTTGAAGCAAATCCCAGGGAAACTTGGAAAGAAAGAAAGATTCCATGGGAATTTTTACATTGCTTGCCGTGGTATGTTCTGCTTCTTGCACAGTCTTCCGTAAAATGTGCATTGGTCACTAATGCTTATGTGAATAGATTTATCTTTGAGGATAATCAAGGACATGCTGTTCTGCATCAGGGTTTGAGCAAAGTGAAAACAGTCACAGTACATGTGGACCCAGGAGGTGGGTGATGAGAAATTAGCTGACAGATCTAAGTTACACAAATATTATAGATTTTAGCTCAAAAGAAAAATATGGTTTAAAACCAAAACGTTAAAATATCTCTAAGTGCCTTTGGAGTTTTTCTGCTGTCCACATTTTTAGACATACTTTCGAGCATCTGTTTACGGAATATAGTTTGATGATGTGGCAGGAATGCTTGATTGGGAGTTAGATTTTTTTACCACTCGGTTATGAGATACTAGACAAATCACCCATCTCTTTGGTCTGGTTATTTAGTCATACCTGGCCTAATTTATATTGTTGTGATAATCAGATTTGGGAAATGTAGGTAAAAATATTTTAAAAATATGATGTTTTATTAGGGTGAGTCATGATATTAATTGTTACTGAAAAAGGGCAGGGCAGGATTCTTTCATGTGTACTCTAGGCCTATAGGACATCATCTTTTAGGTTCTTCTAGTCTTAACAAAGGATTCATATTTTAGGATCTGAGATCTTAACAAAAGACTTTGTAACCTTACTGTTGGCTTCATCTTTGGGCCATGCATTTCTGGGTGCCCTTATCTGATTTTTGCCGAGAAGCCATTTCTTAGTTTTGGCCTTGTTTGCCATCTGGAGAGGCTGGTAATATTCAAAACCAGGAAGCCCTAGGTCCTATTGTTTGAACAGTTCTTCTAGATTCTCTCTTTTCTCTTGCATTTTATTGTAAGCAGCAAAAAGAACTCATGTGGCACCAACATTGTGACTGAAGATCTTAGCTAGATCACCCATTTTGTTAGTTTCATGTTCTACTTTCCATGTTAGTGTAGGTGACGGTGTGGCTAAACTGGCATCCCCTTTCCTCCACTTTCAAAAAAGAGATGCCTCATCAGGAGCCCCTTCAAAGTCCAGCTTCTTCATACCATGTGTTCAAGGCACTTTAAGCTCTCACTAACATTCTCCTCCAAATCCTGTGATTTTATAGTTTCTGCCCATTACAGCCAAACTCCACTTCCAGAGCCAAAATATTTATTAGTTTTCTAACGCTGAGCAACAAATCCTCAAATTTAACATTTTAAAATAGGGGCGCCTATTGCATTTTCTTTCTTTACTTTTTTTTTCCTCTTCTTTTTATGGTGGTGGGGGTGGTTATGTTTAATTGAAGTTGCTTTTACAGCACCAAAGACTTAATCATCCATTTTCTATATAAAAAGTAGCTACTTTTTTGCATGGACCTCAAGTATACTGTGGTATAGAGA
>NC_043703.1:111941387-111974385 GCF_006229205.1 Suricata suricatta | reverse complement strand
CAGATAGCTGTGAAATTAGGTGATTAACTAGTTGGTACCTAACCTTCTAATTTCTGTATAAGTCTAATTACATGAAATAGAAGTGGGGGTTTTGATTTTTTACTTTGCTTTTCTGTTTGGAGTATCATTGTAACTACTGTATTGTAAATGACGGAAAATAATTGCATATGTTAAAAAAAATAAATTGTATTAAAAAAAATAAAATAAAATAGGGGCGCCTGGGTGGCTTTGTCGGTTGACCTCCGAACTTCGACTCAGGTCAGATCTCACATTCATGGGTTCCAGCCCCTTGTTAGGCTCTGTGCTGACAGCTCAGAGCCTGGAGCCTGCTTCTGGTTCTGTGTCTCCTCCTCTCTCTGCCCCTCCCCCTCTCATGATCTGTCTCTGTCTGTATCAAAAATAAATAAAACATTAAAAAATTATAAAAAACATTTAAAATAATAAACATTTAAATAAGACTTAATAGAGGCACCTGGGTGGCTCATTTGGTTAAGCCTCTGACTTGATGTTAGCTCAGGTCATGATCTCCTGGTTCATGGGTTCGAGCCCTGCACTCTGCTCTGTGCTGACAGTGCAGAGCCTGCCGGGGATTCTCCCTCTTTCCTTCTCTCTCTGCTTTACCCCACTTGCTCTCTGTCTCTCAAAATAAATACACAAACATAAAATAACATTTAATAGACAATAAAATAATAAATATCTCCTAGTTCCTGTGGATCAGAAATCTGGCAGTGGCTTAGCTGATGGTTCTGGCTCATGGTCTCTCATAAGCCTGCAATTAAGGTGTCAATAGAGCTGCAACCACCTGGGGCTCCAACAGGGCTGGGGAA
Source organism: Suricata suricatta (assembly GCF_006229205.1). Classification (NCBI taxonomy): domain Eukaryota; kingdom Metazoa; phylum Chordata; class Mammalia; order Carnivora; family Herpestidae; genus Suricata; species Suricata suricatta. Next base: position 111,973,558 of record NC_043703.1, on the reverse strand, counting down.
TCCTCTTCCAGTTAACACATGTGACTGTTGGCTGGAAGCTTCAGTTCCTCGCTATGTGGCCTGTCTCACGACATGGGAGTTAGCTTTCCTCAGAGCAAGCGATTCAAGAGCACGAGAGGGGCGCCTGGGTGGCTCAGTCGGTTAGGCCTCCGACTTCGGCTCAGGTCAGATCTCACGTTCGTGGGTTCAAGCCCTGCGTCAGCCTCTGTGCTGACAGCTGGCTCTGTGCTGACAGCTAGCTCAGAGCCTGGAGCCTGCTTCGGATTCTGTGTCTCCCTCTCTCTCTGACCCTCCCCATCTCATGCTCTGTCTCTCTCTGTATCAAAAATAAATAAAACATTAAAAAAAATTAAAAGAAAAAAGAGCATGAGAGATACCATACTGCCTTTATAATCTAGTCTCAATCACACAGTGCTTCTTCACTTTATTAACTAATTAGGAGTGAGTCTCAAAATCCAGCCCATACTCAATGGGAGAAGTTACACAATGGCATGAACGCCCAGAGGCAGTGATTATTGGGGGTCATCTTGGAGGCTAGCTACCATGTCTACTGGCTACTTGCAGGGACTGTGCTCTCTTGGAGATAACCACAATGAATGAGATGCAGTCCCTGTCTTCAAGAAACTTTTAAGGAGGTTCAAGTTGTGGGAGATATAAATTAGTAAACTGGTGGTGTGATAAGTACCATGACAAAGTTACAGGGGCTTATGTGAGCACTGAGGTGTGAGAGTCTAACCTAGACCAGGAATGAGGCCTCTCTCCTTGGGTACTGAGTCTTGAGCTTGCCAGGTAGGTACATGGGTGAAATCCATTCTAGGGATAGGAGAGAACAGGGGTAGAAGTGTGGCCCGCTGAGGAAATCTCAACAAATTGGTATGGCTGGAGACACAGGGTATAGGCAATTGACAGGAGAAGTAGGAAGGGGCCACATTATAAAGGACCTCATAGGCCAAGTTCAGATGTTGGAACCTTACCCTAATGATTATAAGAGCAGTGATTATGATGGCAGTGGGGGTGAGGGAGGGGACAACTGGAGGATTTTGAGCACTCACTGAGTGCCTCCAGTGTGTCAGGTGGAAAATGTTGACGACAGTGACTTTGTTCTCCAAAAGAGTACAGTTTGGTCTGGAAAAATAAGACATGTGAACAATTAGTGGCCTTTTAAGGTAGTTCCTGCTAATAGTCTATGGAAAGTAAATGCAAGAAAAAGTACAGGAATTTTCTGAAGGGAGAGATCAATTTCTAGAGGTGTGATCAGTGAGATTTCATGGACAATGTGGAGTCTGACTCTTGAGATACGGTTCTGGGATAAATGGGAGAGATGGGGTGGGGAGAGCCATTCTAGGTGGAGGCAGGAGAGGAGGAGGCATGATGGGGGCAACAAGTGGCCCAGTGTGGGTAAGAAGGGGGTTCTGTGTGGGAGAATGACAGTCAAGGGAAAGGTAGGGACAGATTGTAGAAGGCCGTAAATATGAGGCCAGGGAGTTTGAACTATGCTCAGTGAAGACTAGGTAGTCACTGATGGCTTGTGAGCTAAGAATATTTGAGTCTAGATTATGGCTGTTCAATACTCCCCTCCCTCCCCCCCTTTTCTAAACATAAGGTGCTGAAACAGAGAAGCAGCCTTTCCTGGTTAATTTCAGAGAACTTAATAAGAGAAGAATCTAGAATACAGACTTCAGGACTCAGATTCTAGTGCTCCTCTTATTTCTTGCACTGCCCTCTTTCAGGAGGACCAGCTCCAAGCTCCAGTCATAGCTTGGGGTCCCGTGTAATGGGTAGTGGGTCCTACCAAGGGAAAATTTTTCTTAGGCTTGGTGTTTCCGGGGCTCATCTAATCACCACTTAATATTTTGTCTAATTAATAATATCACAGTTTTTTGGCAGGAGAAATTAATCAGCTATTAATCACCAAAGAGCATCTCTGTAGTTTTTTAGGAAAACATTTCCTTGTTATAATTGAAATTATAGTTGTTTCTTGAATTTAGATGGAGGGAAGGGTCAGAGGCAGACCATCCTGGGTCTCCTTTTAGGAAAGGTTTGGCAGAAGTGCCTTGGGGTTTGTTCGGCTGCTGTTAAGTAAAGAAAAATGCAGCTGTTATTTTCCCGAGTCCATTAGTGTCTAAAGACTGCTGGCTTCAGCACGGGGAGGAGATGAATGTGGGCCATGCGGTGTGCTGTGATGGACCACACACTGGGCACTCCAGATAGTTCTAGTCCCGGCTTTGCATGTAGGTGACCATGCCACACCAGCCAAATTTCCTAACTTCTTGGGACTCAGTGCTTTAGCCAAAAGCTGTTCTGTAGACTGTGTTGCCCGATGGATGCTTTAGTGAACAAAGAGTTCCTAGTCAAATGAATTTGGAAACTCTGTATTATATATGTCTCATGGAGATTCATGAGAGACACCAGTATATTTAAAGAATGAGCATGTTGTGGTCAAAGGACAGAACAAAAAGACCTGCTTGACCTGGCATGTACCCAAACATTTTTGGCCACAGAACCCTTTGTTTATTAAATATCTAGTGTATATTTATTTTGAGAGGGAGAGAGGGGGAGGGAGATAATCTGAAGCAGGCTCCACATTGTTAGTGGAGAGACCAACGTGGGGCTCGAACTCATGAACTGTGAGATCATGACCCCAGCCAAAGTTAGACACTTACCGACTGAGCCACCCAGGTGCCCCTGTTTATTAAACATCAGAACGACTAGCAGAATATGTTCCTGACTCTGACATGTGTCTGGCTTCCTGATTTCTGATTCAGCTTCATTACTAGCCTTAGGTGTTCTCCCTGTAGGGATTCTTTTGTTTATAAATAAATTTTTAAGTGTTTATTTTTTTTAACATTTATTTATTTTTGAGAGATAGAGACACAGAGGGTGAGCAGAGGAGGGTCAGAGAGAGAGAGGGAGACACAGAATCAGAAGCAGCCTCCAGGCTCTGAGCTGTCAGCACAGAGCCTGATGCAGGGCTTGAACTCACAAACTGTGAGATCATGACCTGAGCTGAAGTTGGCTGCTTAACCGACTGAGCTACCCAGGTGCCCTTTTAATGTTTATTTTAGAGAGAGAGAGACAGACAGACAGACAGAGACAGAGCACAAGCAGGGAAGGCAGAGAGAGAGACACACACAGAATCTGAAGCAGGCTCCAGGCTCTGAGCTGTCTGTACAGAGCGTGATGTGGGGCTCAAACTCATAAGCCTTGAGATCATGACCTGAGCCTAAATTAGATGCCAACTGAGCCACCCATATGCCCCTCCCTGTAACTATTCTTTTAGGCTCTTGATAAACTTCGTAACCAATGCCTCTCACTCTCAAAACAGTACTTTGGGTTGTAAACTGAGACTCACATCTGATTGTGCAAACCTCTCCCTGACCCTCCTGCTGACCTGCAGTAAGACAAAGGCTCTGGCCTATGTCTCTAGTCTGTTCAGCTGTCACCCTGCCATCCACATCTCTCTGTGGTAGTGGAATACCATGTCGGCCAGTGTTACCTTTTACTGTATAGAGAGGTGAATGTTTGTGATTTGGTAAGAGTTGGCTGTGAAGACCATTAGGAAAATGAGTAACATAAATTTTGAGCATCGAATTCTGATTTTTAAAAATTTTATTTATTTATTTTGAGAGAGAGAGCGAGCGAGCAAGCGAGCAAGCGAGCAGGGAAGGGGCAGAGAGTGAGGGAGAAAAAGAATCCTAAGCAGGCTCCACTCTTAGTGCAGAGCCCAATGCAGGGCACCATCCCATGATCTTGGGATCATGACCTGTGCCAAAACCGAGAGCTTAACCAACTGAGCTACACAGGTGCCCCTCAAATTCTGTTTTTATTTATTATTAGTTTTCTTTCTTATTAAAAATACTTTTAATGTTTATTTTTGAGAGAGAGAGAAAAAAAGAGAGGGTGTGCATGTGAGTGAGTTGGGGTGGAGTGGAGAAAGAGGGAGACACAGAATCTGAGCAGGTTTCAGGCTCTGAGCTGTCAGCACAGAGCCCAACACAGGGCTTGAACTCAAGAATCATGAGATCATGACCTGAGCTGAAGTTGGATGCTTAACCAACAAAGCCACCCAGGCGCTCCCAAATTCTAATTTTTAAATGACAACCTCATCTTGTGAATTCACTATTCAATTCAAGATACCTCTACTGGCTAAACTCCCCTATTCCATAAAGAACCCATGTATTGGCCAAAAGTTAGCACAATACTAGACTTCAGAGAGTCTTACTCTACTACTACTTGTCAGCTTGGAATTTATTGTTTCACTCCAAAGTAATATTGTAGGTTTGTGCTGGAATATGCCTTTTTGGAGGCAGAATGTAAATTACCAGAATGAGCCAGCAATCTATGTAACTGTTAAATTCTATTAGTCATGTTAAAGACCATTGATCTTGTGAGAAATTAGCTAAAGCTATAGAGATCCATGTGAAGTCAAAGGTTTCCAGAAATATCTAGTGGCTCATTGTCTTTGCTACCTTTCATGATGAATTTTAGGACAAGAATTCATTCTCAAGGAGGAGGAAAAGATTAAGGAATTATCCAAGCCTTAGGTTACAATATCTGGTTACTAATTTTGATTCAAGTCAATTCTGAGTTGTACATAATTTCTGATAAAATATGATGGAGCAGTATGTCTAGTCCCTTTTTGAAAAGAAAAGCCTGTTTGATTATAGGCATAAAATCTACCTAAATATACACCATCACCAGTTCCTACTTTTAAGTCAAATTTATTATTGACTAGGTTATATGTACTGAGAAATGAAACTGGTGGCCATATCATAATAAGACTTTCTGTTAACCACATAGAACCCCACAACTTTATATTCACATCTCTTATGCTACTTGGAGAGGGTTTATTTTTGTTGTTTTTCTTTAAACTCGTTGCCTGAGTGCATATTCTGAGCCCAAGTTTATGTTAGGCACTGAAATGATAATATGATAATACTTTTTAATACTGTTGGAACTTTAGGGGAAGGAAAACTTCCTTCTACCCTCTTAGGTTCTTTGGCTGGCCTAAGAATTAAATTGACATAACGTAGAGAAACAGGAGAAAAGCACACAAATTTATTTAATGCTTGACATGCACATAGGATTTTTCAGAAGGAAAATGAAGAACTGAAGAAGCTATCGGGGTCAAATTCTTACTAATGAATGATAAAGTATGGGAAGGTGACAGGACAAAAGGAGATTGGGCTATGGGTAGTAAGTTTGGGACAGTGACTATGAGATACATGGGGAAAACTAGTGGAAGATATAGGTTATTTTAGTTGTTTCCTTTTTGTAGAACCAGTTCGGCATGAACTCCCAGTCTCTGGTGATAAGAATGGTTTTCTCTTTCTGGTGAAGGGCCTGTCTTTCTCATGGGAAAGGGGAGGTCAGAGAGCCTTACTGCATCTGCTGTTTCTCAAGTGTCTCAAAATAATCAATATGCCAAAATGGCATATTTTGGAATGGCATGTTCCAAATCCTGTCAAAGTCCTGTTACACACCAAACAATAAACTCATTTCAACTAGACTGTCAGCCTGAGTTGCGCAGGTATCACTGACTTGTCAGAATGGATCCTTGCCTCAGTCACTTTACCTTCTTGAGACTCTATCATGGTGTCACATAAAGGCGTTGGGCCTGATGGTCTCCGAGTTTCTTTGTAGCTCTTAACATTGTGTGTGTGACTCTGAGAGAAATATCAAAACTACTTTATTTTGGTGTTCACAGAGCAGATAGGAAATTGGCCTTAATGAGGTAACATAACTAGAACTTCCCTTGAAAATCAACATTTCAAGGTCCTTTTGCCTAATCTCATTCTCAGGCATCCATTGGAAATGACCTTGCCCTTGTATGTCTTGTAGCAAAGCTGTCTCGGTTATCAGGGCCCTGGGATCATGCTACACTTGGGTTCAAATTCCAACTGAGTGGTTTTGTGACTTGTGGTAGGTTACTTACCCTATCGGAGTCTCAGTTTCTGTATTTGTAGGAAATAGATAGAGCTGGGATTTGCCTTATGGGGTTGCTGTGAGGATTAAAATGAGCTCATCTATTTAAGGAGAACAGCAGAATGCATGGCACAGTGATACTCCAAATTCCTGGTTTGGGGACCACAACACCTTGGTCTTCACACTCTTGTGTGTCACTTTGGTTGATCTATGTTTGGGTCTTGCTTAGGAGGCTGCTTGTACATTTTCTCCTATCTGGAGCTGTTAGCTCCCATCCTGTCACCATCCCTAGAGCCCTCTTAGACTTCGCTCTTTTGCTACAGATTCCTTAGCATCCCTTTTGTCTTTCACCACAGCCCCTCTACGCACTTGCAGTTATTCACACCTTACTCATGCTACATGTGAACTCTCTAGTTGCTTCTTGAAGTTAGAAAAATGATCTTGACTATCCTGCCAGCATTTTTCTCCCAAGTGCTGGTTACCAGGCCCTCTCCTGATGACACTGTGCTCTTCCCAGAAGTTTGCATAGTTGGGGTTTGCTTTATTCCTTTTAGAAAGATGGAGGTGGGGGCACCCGGTTGGCTCAGTCAGTTAAGCGTCTGACTTTGGTTCAGATCACCTTCTAATGGTTCATGAGTTTGAGTCCTGTGTCAGGCTCTGTGCTGACAGCTCAGAACCTGGAGCCTGCTTCAGATTCTGTGTTTCCACCTCTCTCTGACCCTCCCCTGCTTGCACTCTGTCTAGGTCTCTCCCAAAAACAAACAAACAAACAAAAAAGCTATTAAAAAAAAAAGAAAGATGGGGGCGCCTAGGTGGCTCAGTCGGTTAATTGTCTGGCTTCAGCTCAGGTCATGATCTCATAGTTTGTGGGTTTGAGCTTTGTGCTGACAGCTCAGAGCCTGGAGCCTGCTTCAGATTCTGTTTCTCCCTCTCTCTCTGACCCTCCCCTGCTTGCACTGTCTCTCTCTATCTCTCAAACATAAATAAAAAAACATAAAAAAAATTTCAAAAAAACCCCAGAAAGATGGAGGTGATGTGAGGACCACTCTCTCATTTGTGAATATTCAGGGGTGCATGATCTATGTCAAGAATAGACGGATGAATAGAATGTTTATTATAGTCATATTATCTTTTAGAAAAGACGTCCTTTTTGTTTTTCAGCTCAGGTGTCTTTTCTAGAGCCTTTTTTTTTTTTTAAAGCTGGTCAGTACCATGCAGTTATCATTGGGATAGTGATGCTATCAGGGCTAGAAATCAGAAAAACTCTTTTTCCATACCTGGGATTAGGTGACACATTTGTTCTACCTTAGGAACACAAGGAAGTGGAGTGTTTAAGGCCCTCTATACTTTCTTACATGGACTCTGGCTTTCTCAGCTCTGGCAGAAGCTAGCCTGTCTCTCCTGAGATCGAAGCCAGGGGATTTCAGACATGGGGAGTTAATCACCCAGCAAAATAGACATAACACAAAGCTGGCAGTTATTAACTTTTAGTTTTGCCAGTAAGAGTATTTACAAAATGTAAAAACAGACCGAAAACATAAAACTCCCATTTAGAATCACATTTTTATAAAAGACATTAATTAAAAGGATTTTTGAATACCAAATAGTAGGACAGACATAATAGGAATCTCCTTTAACTAAAATAAGTTTAGCCTTATGAAGAACTGATTAAAGTGTTCTTGTGTTTAGGAATGTGCCCTGGGCTGGTAAAAATGTTAGTGTAAGCTAGCACCTGTTCATAGCCTGATGTTTGAAAACCAAACTTTGAAGTCATCCAAGGACACTGAAAGTACAGGGGGCAAAAATGTGAGTGAGATGAAATGAATAAATGAAACAGAGAAGATCTACTACATAGAGCAAAATAATATTCTTTCATCTTGATTGTTAATATTTTAAATCTCCAGTACTTACCACTTGACTAAAATGTATCAGGATAACATGCTTTAAAATAGTGAGAGAAATGTGTTTTTCATTGATAAAAAGGCAAGTGACTTTTCTTTAGTTTATAGCATGATGATCTGCTCCTAAGTCAGTTGGCCTTTTTGGTCCTTATTGAAAGTTAACCCATAGCCTGCTAGTGCTATTTGCATGGTAATCATCTCTGCAATTGATCTGCTCAGCTCCCTTCAAAAACCTTGTAAGAGGTGCCTCTGAAATTAACTAAGGATCACAGAGTAGGGCCACTCCAGTTGGAGGCTGGCTCATAAAGGCATTGTGGCACTCTCAGATTCTCTACCTCACTCTGCCCTGTGACCCCAACCTGGAGAATTCTGGTCAGAATGCAGGTAAAAGGGCTTTTATTGTAACACAGAACTCCTGGTGCAGGGCAGCCAGGGTTTATTGTTGCCAAGACGGAACAAGAGAAGTTTGTTTTTCCTGTGTTAGTTGAAAAGTAGGAGTGGTGCTAGTTGCCAGGCAGCTGGTATTGGGTTATCTACTTAGAATTATATGCTAAAAGAGGCTTCTATCCATGGCAGGTCACTAACATGCTGTGAAAGAGAGAGGCAGAGAGATGAGAGAGGAAGAGGGAGACAGAGAGAATGGTTTCTGAGTTTGGCCAAATACCTGATACATTCACAACTAGAAGAGCATCTGTCATATTTATTCATAGATTATAGAGTGAAACAAGTCCAAGGAACCATAAATATTTCTTATTCTTACTCTCAACTTCTGTTAAGTGGATATGAGAATTCAGGGAGGTTTAATGACTTGCCCAAGTTCACACTTTGGGAATGGGGTCAGAGTTGCATTGTCTAATATTGTAACCATAAGCACAATGTGGCCCTTTAAATTTAAGTCAGCTAAAATTAAAGCTTCATTTTCACTAGCTACATTTCAAATGCTCGCTGGCCACATGTGGCTAGTGGCTACCATTTGGGACAGGACAGAAATAGAACATTTTCATTGCTGCAGAAAGTTGTGTTGGTGCTATTCTGGAGACTCTGGGTCCACTTTTCTTCCATGATTACAGTGAGATTCTCCTCGTTCCCTATGTATACAGTCTATAATTGTTATGTGTAGTAGGAAAGGGATATTTTGACATTAAATTAGGAATAAAGTCAAAGTCTTCTATGTCTTCCCTCCTTTGAAAGTAGGAGCAACTTGAGTAAGCTTTCTAGCCTTTCTAGAAGTGGCATTTACCTGTAAGCATTTCCCCCATCTTACAGAATTACTAGAATTAGAACATGGTTTAGCAGTGCGGTTGCTTTGACTTTAGGGTACAACTTTTTCTTTAAAGCTAATATTGATCTAACAGTGAATTTTTTAGAAAACGCATACAGCTCCTTGAGGAAAAATTGGCCACGGTTGTATGGTATCACAGATGTCTGAGGGCTTTAAATTAACACTGTAAATCTCAGGATTGTGGGGGAAGAGCTAGCAACTTTATTGAATGTCTCCCATCTGGCTGTGTTTTAGGCAGCTGACTGACTGGCATGGGGAGTGGTAGGTATAAGAGCAGGGGTTCAGGTATCAGAAAATATTTAATAAAGAGTCAGTTTTGTACCTATACCCAGGGATCCCACTTCACATTGATTTTTTTAATTGAGATCAACAATAGAATATTATGCTCATGGCAGCAGTGGAATTGGCTGTGGAGCCCAGCTAGCATGGGGCAAGGCTCAGGTGGGGATAAGGTTTGGTGGATATCACAGGCTGAGGGAGTCTTGAGTTTAAGGATATAATAGACTCCCAGGAGGATGGCCTGGTGAACAGGACTTTCCTCTCCACCTATGGCAGTTAGGGTTTGCTACTTCCTGCTGGATGTGGGCAGCCCAGAGTCTCTCGAAGGAAGAATTACTGTTTTGTAATTAGGATGATAGAATCATATTCTGTCTGACTGCCTTTATCCTGATCTGTTATTTCTTATAGAGGATGACCTATCCAGGATATTTGATAGCAATATTTTATTTTACGCAGAGCAATGTACAATTGCTCAATGTTAGTGGGCTGGAGGTGACATTGAGATGACCTGTGGACCTTTACAACTCAACCTGTGGTCTGTGGACCTGGAACATCAGCATCACTTTGGGGCTTGATGGTGAAGGGATCACATATTTGACACAAAGATTATTTTAAAGTGAAAACACTTGAAATCTTATCTGAACTTTTCTTATTCAACTAAAACAGAGCTTTCAGAAAATGTATAGCTGTCATTAACCCTGCACTGAGGGAGCTTCCTTCAAATTCTAGGAGGGAGGCAGACTGATTACTCATTCACATTAGCGTTTAAAACCCACCCCCAGAAAACCTTCATACTCTTCCACTGACCCCTCCCCACAACTTCATTTTTTTAAAGTTGGTGTATAAACTTTTACCTCTGGGTATTCAGTAAGTTGCTTATTACTGAGCAAAACTTATACACTTGTAAGTAAACGTTATTTTCTGCTGATCTTTTTAGTGTCAGTTAATTAAGTCACAGGCTCTTGATGACTTGAACCTAAGTTGGTAGAGGAAAGTATTTTCCTCATGATGGTAGAAAAGCAGAATCTTTTTTGTTGTTGTTGTTTTGGCTTTTGTTTTGTTTTTTGAGAGAGAGATCATGAGAGTTCAGGAGAGGAGCAGAAGGGGGCGGGGAGAGAGAGAGAGAGAGAGAGAAAATGAATGAATGAGAATCATAAGCAGGTTCTCACATTCAGTGCAGAGCCCAATGCAGGGCTTGATTCCATGACCCTGGAATCATGACCTGAGCAGAAATCAGTCAGATGCTTCACTGACTGAGCCACCCAGGCACCCCAAAAAGCAGAATCTTAAGCTCCATCCCATAACTGTGGAATAGGAATCAGCATTTTAACATCATCTTCTGGTGAAATATATGTAAATTACAGTTTGTGAAGCAAAGGGGTTGGTAAATTTTATTTGTGAATGACTGGACATAAATTTTGTAGGCATTGTGGACCATGTGGCTTCTGTTGCAGCTACTTAAGTCTTGCCACTACTGTGCAAAAGCAGTCATGGAAAACACATGAATACCTGTGTCTGTTGTGATGGTTAATTTTGTATGTGTCAATTTGAATGGGCTAAGGGATGCCAAGATAACTGATAAAAATTATTTCTGTGTGTGCCTGTGACGGTGCTTCCAGAAGAGACTGGCTCTGGAATTGATGGCCTGAGTAGAGATTGCTCTCACCTTTGTGGATGGGCATCATCCAATCTGCTGAGGGCCTGAATAGAACAGAAAGGTGGAGGAAGGGCAAATTTGCTCTCTGCTTGATCTGAGACATCCATCTTCTTCTGCACTTAGACACTGGTGATCCTGGTTGTTGGGTCTTTGGACTTTGACTGAGAGTTAGACCATTAGTCCCCTGGTTCTTAGTCCTCGGATTTGGACTGCAACTATACTACTGGCTTTCCTGGGCCTCGATCTTATAGATGGTAAATCATGAGATCTCTGTGCCTTCATAATCACATGAGCCACTCCCTTAATAACAAATCTCTTTCTGTATATCTGTATATATCCTATTGGTTCTGTTCCTTCAGAGAAACTAATACAGCTGTATTTCAATAAGACTTATAGACACTAAAATTTGAATTTTATATACTTTTCTGTTCCATGAACTACTTTTTTTTTTTTTAACCATTCAAACATTTTCTTCAAGTATTAGTTTTTTTCTCCCAACCATCCTTAGCCTGCAGGCTGTGCAAAACAGGTGGTAGGTTGGCCTTTGGCTATAGTTTGCTTATCCTTGGTCTGGACATTATTTCCTAATTTTTTTTCAAAACTTCATAGTGCTCAGGGAAAATTACATTGGTACAGCACACAGTTGAATGAATGAGGCTACTTGTGGTTTGATTGACCATGGCGGGGGAGGACGAGGCCTCTGGTTACACCTAGTGCTGAGAAGGATGGGAAAATTTATAACCCATTCATGGCACAAAGCTGGGAGGCTGTGATCTAAACCAACCCCCTTCATGTTACTAATAAAGAAACTGAGACTATCACCTTTTTTTCATCCTTTTATCCCCAGGGTTCATCATAACGGCTGGTCTTAAAGACCCCTCATTTTCTGAATGAATAGTTGAGAAGTGACTTTCTGGTAACTAGCAGAGCTGAGATATGAGTTTCTTGCTCACTGGTCTAGTGCCCTTTCTTCCCTTTCAGAAAATTATGATTTAAAAAAATGTGACTGTGCTGGATGGAGTTGATACTGGTTCAGGAGAAAAGCCACTTTTTGGCAGAAAGATTCTTCTCGAGCTCTTACATCCTCTCTATGGTAGACATCAGGGCTGCTCCTTATTACTTCTGGTTCTTTCCTTCCAAGCTCACTGGAGGATGGCATGCTCCAGAATGCTTGAGGTTAGGCATGGCCATGTGACTTACTTTGGCCATTGAGTGGAAGTGAGATATTGAAGTATTTGAGATAGTGTGTGAAACTCCATGCTCTTTCCTTTTTTGCTTAGAGATCATGAAACATGAGATTGTGGCAAATGGTAGAGCCTTTATCAACCTGAGTCGCTTGAAAGACTCTGAAGAGTCTCTTGCTAATCCATGTGGCTCTCTTTGCCATAAGCTGAGATTTTGAAGTTTTATTACTGCATTGTAACTTAGGATATCCTTCCTGACTGATACACTCTCTCATAGATGATTCCCTAAGAGAGTCCAGGCCAAGTGGCTAACAAGAGACACAGGAATGAAAATTGTAAGGTCTGGTGCTAGATTTTTAGATCTCCCAGTCAGCTGTAAGCTTATAGGGACCACGTCTTGACCATCTTTAAATGCTTTGAATGGGATTGTTACTGGTTAAATTCTGTCCCTCCTAAATTCATATATTGAAGTCCTAATCCCCAGTACCACAGAATATCACCTTCTTGGGAACAGGGTCTTCACAGAGGTAGTCTGGTTAAAATGAGGTTATTCAGGTTGGCCCTAATCCAGTGTGACTAGAGTCCTTATAAAAAGGAGAAATTTAGAACCAGACACATAGGGAGAAGGCCGTATGAAGATGCAGGGGTCAGAGTGATGCTTCTATATAAACCAAAGATTGCCAGCAGATTGCCGGAAGCCAGGAAAAAAGGGGTGGAATAGATTTTTCCTCATTGCCCTTAGAAGGAACCAACCCTGCCAACAACTTGAATTCAGACTTCTAGTTCTTAGGCCTGTGAGACAGTAAATTTCTGTTGTTTAAGCCACATGGTTTGTGGTACTTTGCTACAGCAGTCCTAACAAACTAATGTGGAAAGTTTTTTAAAGCTGTTCTTTTTTTTTCATTTTTAATTTTTTTTAATGTTAGAGACAGAGCATGAGCAGGGGAGGGGCAGAGAGAAAGGGAGACACTGAATCCAAAGGAGATTCCAGGCTCTGAGCTGTCAGCACAGAGCCCGAGGTGGGGCTCGAACTCATGAGCTGTGATATCATGACCTAAGCCGAAGTCAGACACTTAAGTGACTGGGCTACTCAGAGGCCCCAATGTGGAAAATTTTTAAGAAAAGTTTTGATTGTTTTTTTTCCTTTTTAAACAGCTTACAATAATAAAATTCACATACCATAGAATTCACTCATTTAAAATATACAACTCAGTGGTGCCTGGATGTCTCAGTTGATTGAGCATCCGACTCTTGATTTCAACTCACATCATGATCCCAGGGTCATGGGCTCTGTGCTGAGCATGGAGCCTGCTTAAGATTTTCTCTCTCTCCTCCTCTACCTCTCTCCTTCATTTGGATGCTTTCTTTCTAAAATAAAAATTAAGAAAAGTATATAACTCAATTGGTTTTTAGTACATTTATGTCACTATAACTACTTTAAGAACATTGTCATTTCTAAAAGAAACCACTTACCCATTAGCATTCACTCCTGAGAATCATCTGTCTTGCCACCACCCAGCCCTGAGTAGCCCCTAACCTCCTTTCAGTCTCTATAGTTTGCCTTTTGGAGACATTTCATATAAATGGAATCATTTAGTATGTGGTCTTTTGTGACTGGATTCTTTCATCTAATATAATGTTTTCAAGGTTCATCCATGTGTAGCATATATCAGTATTTCATTTGATTTTCTGGAATAATATTCCATTATATGGATATACCACATTTTGTTTATCTTTCATTGTGTGATAGATATTGGGGCTGTATCCACTTTTTGACTAGTAAGAATAGTGCTCTTGTGACCGCTTGTGTGTAAGTCTTGGTATGCATGTCATTTTCATTTCTTTTGAGTATATATCTAGGAGTGGAATTGCTGGATCATGTGGTAACTCCATGTTTAATACGTTGAGAAATTATTGCCCAGAGTGGTTGTATCATTTTACATTCCTTTCAGGAATGGGAGGCTTCCAATTTCTCTACATTCTCACCAAGACTTGTTTTTATCTGTCTTTTTGATTATAGACACGCCAGTACATGTGAAGTGGTATTTCACTGTGGCTTTGATTTGCATTTCCCTAATGGCTAATGATGTCAAGCATCATTTCATCATTTTGTGTGTTTATTGGCCATTTATGTATTTTCTTTGGAGAAATGTCTGTTCATATCCTTTGCATGTTTTCAGTTGGGTTATTTGTCTTTTTATTGTTGAATTGTGTGAGGTGTCTTTGTAGGTGGGGATTCATTTCAGGAACAGTAGATTTTATTTTTGTTTTTAACCAACAGGGTGAGAATACAATTTCTATTCCCTGTTGGGTTCTGAGGGCTGGTTAAATTTGCTGGATATTTAGTTTCTTCCTTAAGTATTTGAACATAGGATAAAGGCCAGAGAATTCTAAGTGGAAAAGGAGGAAGAAAATGAAAAGATTTCAGAAGCTTACTTTCCAGTAAAGACTTTTGTCATTACAAAATTTCCGGGCTTCCTCTTTGTGTAACCCCACCTGGGAGCCTCTTCCAGTATTCACACCATCAGCTGAAGGGGAAGAGCTTTTTTTTAAACCTTTTCCTCTCCTACCCTTCAAATAGTTCTTTGTGCGATTTGTGATTTGTTTACTATTGTCTTTAATTGTTGAACTCTGGGTATAAGGGTGGAAGGTAAGTTGAATAAGTTATTCACCTCCTACTGAACAGATTCTGCCTTTGTTACCTGGGCCAAAGCTGTGAGCTTCTCCTCCCGACTATGCAAATCTAAAGCAGATAAATGTGAGCTATCAGGAGCCAATTTGCTGGAAATCTTCCCCTTAGTAATTGGCTTCATATTTCAGCTCTTAGAAAAAGTCAACTCTCATTACCAACCCTGCCTTTTCCCCTCCAGGCCAGCAGAGAGAGAGGTAGGGTCCACTGGAGACAAGAAAGGGGAGGGAATGAAACTCAGGATGAATTATTATTTTTTTCTCTCTGCTGGCTATACTTGCAGGTGCCCCCTCTCAGTTATGCTTCTTCAGAAAAGCACCTCATCAGCCGGCTGGGGCCTTCTTGCCTATGGTAATCATGTCCTTCCCACCCCAGGCTCACTTTACCTAGATATGAAGTGACAGGCAGGGAGACCTCCTGCTCTTGGGTTCTTGGGAGGGGAATACAAAGCATTATATCAAACACCGCCACCAGGCCAGCTCTTTTGGGTTGCATTAGGCAGTCAAGCATTTTGCTTGCCTGCTGAATGTCATCTCATTTAACATTTTGTTAAACAACTTCTAAAGGTCTTAACAATATGACAGATGGGCCACTGACTGGGTTCTTAGTAGCTAAGTACCAGTTTGGCTAGGCTGGATTGTGTTTATTGTTCATTAAACGTTATTTAAAGGACTCAATCTTGATGCCTCCAACCCCTACCCACCCTTCAATGCATACTTTCTGTAAGACCTCAGGGTGTCACATTAGAGGCCCGTTTCTATAGAAGAGCACAGCGGAAAGAAAGGGTGGAGAGAGGCTCAGAAAGGAGAAGAAATGAGAAGATAAGCAGAAGAAAGTGGAGGGAGGCAGAAAAAAAGTATGTGTGTGTGTCTGTGTGTGAGAGTGAGGAGTAGCTGGAGGGGGTTTTGGTTCAAAGGCAAATGTAACAGCCAAATGAGACAGCAAAGGGGATTGTTTCTGCAGATGGCAGGCCCTGTCCCTTTTGGTTTCAGTTTCGAGAGGGTCACTTTCTTTCTACCTTGCTTCCAGACTCAGAAGGAGGAAGGAGGATATCTCTGAGTAGTGGTGGCTACTCATTACACTGACCACACTGACATTGCACTGTGCTGTGTCTTTTCTTCCCAGTCAGCTGTAAGTGATTGGGAGACAAGGACCCTCTTTGCCCTTGATTTCCCCAAGAAGTGGGTAACAACCCCTGCCATGGAAGAAGTAACTCACTTGTGGTTCATCATTAAGTTTGTTTAGGCAAAACAGTCTTGTTTCTGCTGTTAAAACATAAACTGAGACATATTAAAATTTTTTAAGAGTTTATTTGAGCAAAACTCCATTCAAATTAAAAAAAAATTTTTTAACATTTATTTATTTTTGAGAGACAGAGAGAGACAGATCATGAGCAGGGGAGGGGCAGAGAGAGAGGGATACACAGAATCAGAGGCAGGGTCCAGGCTCTGAGCTAGCTGTCAGCACAGAGCCTGACGCGGGGCTCAAACCCACGATCCCTGAGATCATGACCTGGGCCAAAGTCGGATGCTCAATCGACTGAGCCACCCAGGCGCCCCAACTCCATTCACATCTTAAAGTGCCACACTGGTAGTGATTAAGAGTCCCACCAGCAGCAGCTGGAGGAAAGATGAGTAGAGAAGGTATGAAAACAAAGAAAGGAAAATTATTTGATTGGCCATAGCTCAAAGTTTACTTGGCTGTAATTGGCTGTCCTTAGGTTTTTATTCTTAACCTTGAAGCATTTATAGGCTTAGGCCTCTAGAGCCACCTCAGTCTAATGGCTGATGTTGGGAGCTATTTGAACTTACCAGTAGAGTGAAAATTCCTGATGAGGGTACAGCAAGTTTGCATGGTCTTTTGCCCCCAGACAGCTCCCAAAATCTACCCTCTTGAATCTTTCATTTCTGCTTGGGCACCAAACCTCAGAGTGCTTTGCTGATTAGTGTTAGGAGCGGCCTGTCCCCCTGCCCTGTCCCTGAGGCATGATTGCACTTGGTCAGGGAAAAGATGAGTAAACTAGATACACCCTAATGCAACATGTAATTTTCCCCTAAGCAGTTAACTGATAACTGACTACCTTCTGGGCCTGAACGCCTTTGTAAAAGTCACTACTGCAATAAAATGTATCAATCATCTTTGGGACTGTGAGAGCAGGCATTATGTCTCCTGAGAATTCTGTTTTTCTGGAAATGTTCTCTTAGAGTTATAAATGGCCTAATGACCCTTACTCATAAAAAACTGACCTTTACTAAACAATGTTGTTTGCCTCATGGTTAAAGGTCGCTTCCTTAAGGCTAGACCTGAGGTTTTGTAAAAAATACCTATGACAACATGAGTACCTATAGCTAAGTTTTTTATGACAA
This sequence comes from Suricata suricatta, assembly GCF_006229205.1. Taxonomy (NCBI): domain Eukaryota; kingdom Metazoa; phylum Chordata; class Mammalia; order Carnivora; family Herpestidae; genus Suricata; species Suricata suricatta. The sequence continues at coordinate 111,956,275 of NC_043703.1, read as the reverse complement.
TCATTACTACTAGAATTGTAACTTCTGCAGAACCCATGTCCTGGAAAATTATAAAAATTATCTATGAGAAATCATTTATTGCTCTTTCTGGTCCTTGTACCTTTTGCCATAAATAAAGCTTGAGAACTGGACAGGGCAGAGATGCCTGCCAGAAGGGCAGGGGTGCCCACCTGGTGATCAGAATGAAACTCGAGGCTCTCTCACGCTCTCTCACTCTCTCTCACCGACACCATCCATCCTTCAGGGGCACCTTGGACCTGTTGGAGCTGGACTCCGGCAGGCTTCCTTGTTTAATTAATTTAACACTGCTTATTAGGTTCTAGATGATCAAGATAGTGCTACTAGGGCCAACACCATTTCATCGGCTAGAACAAAGGTAATTTTAAAGAACTTTGCTAGCTTACTGCTTGAGTTCCAAAGTCCTCTAGTGAGGAAATGAGAACTTCATACTGTTCTGGTATTGTCAAGAGCACCACTACTACCAAAAATAAAGAAAATGACACAGAAACATTGGGTATTATCACAATATTGCAGGTATCATAGAATGATATATATTTTTTTCCAGTTAGAGAATGGCAATCTAGAATGTCAAGTCAGAAAATGACTTAGAGATTGTCAGAGCTTGAAGGAACTTTACGAATCAACTGACTCCAATGGGTTCATGTAACCAGATGAGGAATGAGTCTTAGAAACTTTAGGTTTGATCACACAGTCAGCAGGGAAGTAGGACCATATAGCAGCCTCTAAGTGCAGAGTGCTTCCTATTGTTTCAGCCAGGACTCTTGATTGTGTGTGATGGAAACCTAATGGCAAGAATTCCAGGGTGCACTGACTTTAGGCATGGCAGGATCCAAGGACTAAGTAAGGATATAAAGACATTTCTTGCCCCACCTCTCATGTGGGCTGATCTTTGTATTGCATTCATTCTGAGGTAGAGCCTCCTAAGACATGGCAAAAAGTGGCCACCAGCAGTCACAGGTGCGTAATCCACCAGCTTGACAACCCCAGTAGATAGACAGCTGCTCTTTCCTGCTGGTTTTGGCATGTTCCAGGGTTGATTGTCTTTGGCCAAGGTTGGCTTCAGGCCCATTTGCCCCTCCTGGATCCTGGGATTGGGGAGAGGCAATGGTTATATTTGAAGCATGTGATGAGGAGAAAAGTAAAGGGAAGAAAATATATATGATCTAGCAATAAAGAAGAGGCCCACTCCACTTCTGTACCTTGGGATGATGTGGACATTTTTCTGGTACCTGGACACAAGGTCTCTCTTGCTATAAATGGCCTGCTGGACACACACTAACCCTTTTCTGGAGTCCCGGTATCCTCTCTAGGAAAGCCAGTCACTCTGGCTTCCCCTGTCAATAGGGGATGAAATGAGACCACATGCTTCATCAGATTGTGGAGCCTTGGGCACAAGAAGGTGGAATTCTACTCTTATTTCTTCCACTTCCAAGATCTCTTAGCCTTTTCATGCCTAAAAGAGGGATATAATAATGGAATTCAGTGTAGGTTAATAAGTATTTATTGATTAGCTCTTTAAGTAGGCATAGTGTTAGGACCCAGGAACCATAAAGATAAGGAAAACAGATGAAGGTTAGCAAAACCCTTAGGATCATCTAAAAAGCTTTCTATTGTGCAAAGGGAATAAAATAATACAAATGCCTAGAATTCAGGTCTAATGAGATAAGTGCCATGGATAAAGAAATATTTGGAAGGGAGGGGTATATACTTTTGGGGGAGAATTTGGAATGATCAGGAATGACTTCCTAGAGGAAATCACTTTTGTGTTGGACTTCGAAGAATGGGAATGGGGACTTGAGTAAAACACTCTCAGGAAAGAAGAGGAAAAAGCATTGTAAGGAGAAGAAATAATAGACTGAGCACAGACATTAACCTAGAGAAGGGTGGGGCCTTTCTGGGGAAGTGTGAATAGTCCAGTCTGGAACAAAGGTGGGGTTCGTACAGAGACCAGGGTGAAGGGGAAGAGAGTCTGAGCCAGCCTGCAGCAGAAGAGAGGAAGGACTGCCCAAGATGACCTGCACCAGTCTTTGGAGATGATGTTGATTCCTATCAAGCTGGGTCTTCAGAGATTTAGCTGGGTTGCACTGAAATATATGTTCTCATATTTGCCAAATCAGACTCCATTGTTTTGATTTTGGGAAGCCAAAAAGTCACATCATTAGTGACTTTCTTCTAGATTCACTAGAAACCAGTGGATAATTAGTTGTCGGGGCCCCGCCAAATTTTCTGTCTGCCTCAGGCAAGGATTATCACTCCGTTGAGTGAGCCAGTAAACAAGATTTGCATCTGGAGGCTGGAGATTGCCATTTCCTGGTCAAAATTAACTTTTGGCGACTGTCTTGCTGAGCTAGAAGTGAGTGGCCAAGGCACACAAAAGATCAAAACCGTATTCAGTGTTAGTTCTCCATCCCCCAAGATTGCTGAGGCAAAGTCGGGGCGCTTCTTTGATATGCATTTGACTCTGTAGCCTGCCTAGGTCAGCTTGCCTTGTTTCCCCCCCCTGAAGACTATATAAAGAACAGTTCTTTGAATAAACGCTCTCTTTCGCCTGATCGGAGAACCGTGAGTTCTGTCTTTACTCTTTGCGTCTCCCTCTCCTGCCCCCTTTTTCTCTCCCTCCCTCAGGAGAAGGACCCGCCACGATTCTCCGCCCTGCGGGTCGGGGCGGATGAAACAGGTACCGCCGATCGCCGGGGGATGAGCTGCCCAGGCATCGGGTTATGACAATTGGTGCCTCAACGCGGGGCTCAGTGAAGTAACTCGACCCTGAGGTCGGGTTACGGCAATTAGTGGATAAAACAAATGTATATTTTTGTCAAGTAGCAGTTGTTTGAACATATTTCAGGTTATATATTCCATTCTTAGTAGTTTTTTTATTGTTAGTATGATTGGATCCAAGTGAATATTCTAAGCATTGTATTAAGGTAGAACCACAAGATTGTGTAGAAATCATATCAGCATTTCATTCCAGGTTATTGTGATCAGGAGCTTGGGATGTCAGCCGGAGAATCACATTTTTTTTTTACCTATTAAAAATGTTTTATTCCCATTTTATTTGAGAGAGAGCAGCAAGCAAGCATGCAAACAGGGGAAAGGGGCAGGCGGACAGAGAGAGAGAATCCCAACCAGGCTCTATGCTCAGCATGGAACCTGATGGGGGGCTTGATTCCATGACCCTAGGATCATGACCTGAGCTGAAATCAAGAGTCAGATGCTCAGCTGACTTAACTATTAGTATTAAGCTCAACTGCTTAACTGTTTGTTAACTGATGGGTGGTGTGCCAATTTTTCCTGCTTCTGACTATGTCCTTAATGCAATGGAGTTCTGTGTCTGAGTTTGACTTTTGTATTTTGGTAGACAATTCCTTTCCTTCCTTCCATAAATATTTATCGAGTCCCACTTTTACATTCAAGGCTCAATGTTAGCTCTGTGTTGAATATAAAGAGGTATCACAGCCATACCTTGTTTTTAAAAAATGCATAATTGAGTTCAGGCATAGACACAGAAAGAGCTAAATGATAGAGCAAGCAAGACAAGGTGCCACAAGGTTTAGACTTCTTGCTCTGAACTCATAGGAGAGGTGGTGGAAGGACAGTATGGAGACCTAATGTGTCATGAAACAGGCATACCTGAGGCTGGCCGTGTGTGTGAAGGGCATACTCTTGGTTTGCATTTTTATACTCTGCTTTCTTCTGGAAAATCCAGCTGGAGATTTTCTGCTCCAGCCTTATGAGGCTTGCATGGCTGCTACAATTTTTGCCGTTTTCTTCCTTCTTGCCTACTGCTGGGGTTAGTGCTTGCTTTTGTTACAGCTTTCCATGAGGGTACACTTTCCCAGAGGTGGCACTGGGGCATTTATCTGTGGGCAAATTACACCCTTTGCATTTTTAGAAGCAGAAGAACTGGACTGTCCTGCCATGACTGAGTTGGGGATTGGGTAGGCTGCCCAGGGAGCTTATGCTAAATATATTACATATGTGTCTTCTGGGTCAGAGTAAATTGGGCCCTTAAAACATAGCCAACTTTCTGGGTAATTAACCTAGTTTTGTCTTGAGAGATATAACTGAAATTGACTGAGAGAGACATATCCACAAATTTTTAGAGAGGAAGGGCTGCTCCTAATAGACTGTCCAATCAGTGGAGGGGAGGAGGGTATTTCTCATGGAGACGCACTGCAGGAGAACTCAAAAGGTGATGGGTGGCTACAGACTCTTCCTACCTGCCTGAAGTCAGAGAAAATTACCCCGACCTTAGGCACATTATAAAGATTTGCCTAAAAAGCAAAAATTAACTGAAAACTGGTGGTGAATTGGCTCAGTGCAGAGAGCAAATAGATCAGATAAAGAGGGACTTCTCTTAATGGGAGGGGCAGAGAGAGAGGGAGACACAGAATCCGAAGCAGGCTCCAGGCTCTGAGCACAGAGCCTGACATGGGGCTTGAACTCATTAACAGTGAGATCATGACCTGAGTCAAAGTCTGATACTTAACTGACTGAGCCACCCAGGTGCCTGGGACTTCTCTTACTTTAAAGCTTACTTATGTATTTGTAGAGAGAGAGAGACAGCTGTGGGAGGGGCAGAGAGAGAGGGAGAGAGAGAATCCCAAGTAGGCCCTGTGAGCATGGAGCCTGACATGGGGCTCAGTTCCACTACTGTGGGATCATGACCTGAGCCAAAATCAAGGTTGGACGCTTAACTGACTGAGCCACCCATGTGCCCCCAGACTTCTCTTAATTTAATGTGATAAAATCAACAGATTACCTTTTGTGTTGTTGTATACACACTTTTGGGGTTTGTATTTAACACTGCCTTCCCTTTTTCCTTTTCCAAATTTAAATTACATTGCCGGCTGCTCTCCTGTCATACATTGGGCAGACTCCTGACTTGTCAGCTCAGTTAGGGACATAGACATGAGGTCTTATAATATTTAAAAGAGCTAGGATATTTCTCAAAAAATATTGAAGTTCCTGGAATGTTTTGAAAAATTAGAAATCATGTCCTGAGCTCAATGCTGACTGCTCTTATCAGTGGGATATTTTCCAGTTGAACACAGTGCCAGCCAGTCCTTGTTGTATATTTCATGTAGCCCACTTCACCTACTTAAGTTACCTGTCTGACCCCTGTTGCTATTTGAGTTTGCAACCTGCGCCCTAAAAGAAAAACAGTACAAAGTCACTAGTGATTAGGGAGTAAGAAAAAGGTGCAATCCAGAAAGAACTTGATGAGTCATGTGGTGACTTACCTTTACTCTAAAACATAGATGGAATGTCCTACCACCCATATTGGATGTAGAATAGATACCTGTGATTGTTTGATATTTTAGCCTGAGGCTTTCGTGGGGACAGTGGAATGTTCTCTGCTTCCCGGGATATGAACTCAGGTTATGGCTTTCTTTGAGAAGGTTTAAACACCTGAGCCCTGTTCAACCTTGGCACGTGAAATGGAAATAGATGTGCATTATTATCTTCCTCTGCTATTCTCAAGTCTGAACAGTTCTTTCAATTCTCATCCTTTTTAGCATGTTGTGGTCTTCTCTACCCCAAGAATTTTTATTTCCCTGTGTATGTGGCTGAAGGGAGAGGATAGGACATGATCCTTGTTTCAGCACTCAACTGCTGAATGACATATGAATCTGATTAACTCTCATGTTTGGTTTTATTCAAAATGTCTCATTGGCTCCCTCCCAACTTTTTTTGCTTAAACTTAGAATCCAAAATAACAAAATAATACAGGCGAGGTCTGATTATTGCCCTTTAAAGTTTTTTCTTTTTTATTCTTCTGTATGACCAGGCTTTACAAAAAGCTATTTTATTCTAAGAAATTAGGTTTCTGGTTATCAAGAGCCCTAAATAGACATGAATTACAAGAACGTCCTTTGGAAACCCCATGCAGCACTTGTTTCATTAAATTCCATGAAGCGACCTTAATTTAGTGGAACACTGGATAGGCTGTTCTTTTAACCTATTATCACTTTGGCCAGGCCCATAAACCATATTCATGGATGATTCCATCAAGAAGGACAACAGTGGGATTAATATTATTTCAGAATACAGTAAATGCCACAATGATGAAGCTGTTTAAGATCTGGTGCTCACGGTGTCACACTGAATGCATTGACATTTACTCTGCTATCACTTCATTTCCAATATTCCTTCCAAATCAGCCGATGCTAATGCTTCAGCATGTGTGCAGAATACAATGTGGGCGGGGGTGGGGAGGCTGCGAAGGGATTGTACAAATTCTTTGCCTTCCTTTTTTCTTTTAGTATTGAGAGTGAGGATAGTATTTGACAAGCCCCCAAGCTGCCCCCAAGATGTCAGTTCTTAGGATTACAGAGCCTCCCAGGAACTGCTTTCTCCTGGAGTTGGGTCCCCTCTTGTCTGCGACTGAGTAAGTGGTGTGAGTCTGAGATGAACCAAGAAAGCACCAGTTGATGTTTTAGCATGATGGCATATTGGAATTGAGTGTATATGAAAATTCAAACAGCAGACCATTTAGAAGGTCTTATTTGCAGTATTTCCTGAACCACCTTAATCAAACTTGGTGCCCCAGACAAAATATAACCCTAATGATACTAAATATCTGAAAGCTGGCGGGTAGTTGTAGGAAATCTCTCTTAAAGAAGCAATAAAGATATTATCCATAATAACATTACTAATGTCTACTACTCTCTCAAGTGGTCCCAGCTCCTGATTTTGAAGGTTAGGCTCTCAGGGTTGCAAGGAATTTTAAGGTTGTCTAGTTCATGCTTCTCAAAGCATGTGTCTGTGAATCACCTGAGGTCTAGTTAATTCTAATAACTAGAGTCTGGGGGATCCTACCCCAGTAGTTCCAGTGTGAGGGCTGAGAATCTGCTTGGCATCTAACTCTTGGGGGATGTAGATGCTGCTGCTCTGCGACTCATACTTTAGTGCAGGGTCTAGTGCAACCATTGGCTATATCCTCTTCAGGTGAGGATCTAGTGTACATTTAGACCTCTTTTAGTAGGGGGCAGCTCATATTCTCTTAAGGTCGTTTATCTTTGAGCAATTCTGAATATTAGTTTTTCTTTATATTGCAGCCAAAATTCCATCCCTTAGACCTGTTAATCTCTGGCCCTATCTCTGGCCTTTGGTCCTGTACAATACAAATGGCAAGGCAAGGAAATAGTTCTTCTATTGAAAGGAAGCTTGCATCCTCCAAGTTTCTAATCTAAGGGAAACTCCCTAGGTAGGAAGGGATAGCTGACCCATGGAAAACTTAGGTCTCTTTGGGGTTTACCAGTCTGGTTGACTTTATTGACTTCTTATGGCCCTTGAAGGCCACATGCTAGTTTTTGGTCTGGCTCCCACTCTCTCTATCCCAACTAGATGAGATCGTTCCCTCTTTTGAACTCTCACATCCTTGTGTATGTGTGTGAATCATAAAAATTAATTTATCTCACCTCCCGGATTCTAAATCCATGGAAGCAGGGATTGTGCCTTATGCTTCCTCAAACATTCTACAGTGCCTTGCACATACTGAGAGCTCAAACCATGCCTATTAAGTTAACACACAGAACCTATTTCAAGGAGCTTATAGCACTAACACAACAAAACATAAAGGCTGCAACATATTAAATTGTCACACTAGCTAGTTGTATAACATATGAATTTCAGAGAAAGGAGAAGTTCAATGTAGATAGGAGCAATTGCAAAGAGCTTTAAAGGAGGCAAAAAGAGAGAGGATTTTAAATTTAAATTGGTAGTGCACGACCCATTTGATTCAACTAAAGGTTCCGGAGCAACTATGGAGGAGTTGAGTAGATGGTATAGGAGTGTATATGATTTCTTCCAAGGAGGTTGGGGGAGGGAGGGATATAACTTGGGTGAATTTAATTCAGAAGTCAGAACACTTTTCAGTAAAGGACTATATAGTAAATATTTTAGGATTTATGGATGCTATGGTCTCTGTTGTAGCAACTCACCTCTGCTGTTGTATTATGAAAGCAGAAATGAATTGACAGGAGGCATTCAAACAAAACTTCATGTACACTAAAAATTCAATTTCATGTAATTTTCATATGTCATGAGATACTATTCTTGTTTAGATACTTTCCAACTATTTAAACATGTAAAACCGTTCTTAGCTTGGATATCGTACTAAAACAGGTAGTGGGCTGGATCTGGCCTGGGCTGTGGTTTACTGATTCTTGGCTGATGGCTTGGATGTCCAAGTTGAACATTTCACTAGCAAGGTTTTTATGGATTGGTGACTTGAGAGAGATACTGGCCCCAAGAAGGGGACTATCAGTAGCATTCATGAGGGAGTGACTGTTTGAGAAAAATGTGTAAGGCTGGTAGTAAGATGTTATTATCCAGGCGTGGCTGGTTCTCCAGATGCTGTTTCCTTGTATGAGTGAGGTCTGAAGATATGGAGAGACTTTGGCAATTACTCTCTTCTCTCCACTCTATTCCCACATCACTCTGGCCTCCTCCTTTTATTCCTTATCTTCTCTCCCATGAACTTTCTGATTCTACCTTTCTGTAGTGTCACTTTTCTACCTCATCAAATTTCCTTGGGCATATACTTATGCTCTTAGTATTATGTAAATAATTTCTTTCCTTGCAAAACGTCCCTAATATTTTGGAATGTGTTTATCATCCTTACCTAGTGATATTTTTTTTCTGTATGTAATATGGACATTAGAAGTGAACAGTCTGCATGAAATGTTTGGGGATGCATGTATTTTTGGGGAGAAGAAGAGGCAGATGCATGGCCAGAGAGAATAGAACAAACTAGCTCTGGGACCTGGAAATGTTCCTGGAAAATACACTTTCTCTCAGGAGGAGGAACGGGGCAGTGAGTTCTGTGTGGGTCATGTTGAGTCTGTATTACCTGGATGAAGTTTGATAACCAATCAGGTGGGCATATTTAATAGGCAATTTGGTGATCAGTTCCAGAATCTAAGAGAGAGGAATGGCTCAGAAGTATAGATTTGGGAACCATCATTTGGGTGGGCCTCTGGGAACAGACTGTGGCAGAAAAGGGTCTGTGTGACTTCTGCGTTAGGTACTAAGGTGATATGGCTTCTGAATGGCTTTCTTTAGGGGGTGTTCACCTGGGGACAAGCCACCATGTGGAAGCCCAGACCAGGTTCCGTGGGACATGCATAGGTATTGTGGCTAATACCCAGCTAAGATCTTGGATTTAGCCACCATCAGCTGCCAGGGATGTGAGTGAATGAGGCTCTGGATGATTCCTATTCCCAGTTTTTGGGTCCTCCAGCCGAGAGCCCATTATCATAGAACAGAGAATAGTTGTTTCCACTCTGCTGTGATTCCTGACCCCTGGTATTTATGAGCATGATAAATGGTGGTTTTACACCACAATTTGGGGTAATTTGCATAGTAATTGGGAAGGTTGTATAAATATATGATAGGTGTGAATGTGTGTGTACAAATACATTTATACACACAAGTATGGCCCAGGACCCTAGGTCCTCCTGGATGGGAAGGGTCTCAGATGCCTTTTCCCTTCTTTTGCAATTTGATAAGCCAATTCACAGTAAGGCACTGGTACCTGATAAATGGTGAAAGGAATTTCAAGCAGGGTGGTAATTTGCTAAGCATGGGGATGAGATTGAGGTTTCTGAGAACCCTACTGTCATATCCTTTTCTCCAGATGAAGAGCATAGACTGTAGGTCTGTTTGATGCTAACTTACTTTGATGTCTTAAAATTTTTTTTAATGTTTATTTTATTTTTGAGAGAGAAAGAGAGACTGGGCATCAGTCGGGGAGGGGCACAGAGAGAGAGAGAGGGGGTGGGGTGGGGGGAGACACAGAATCTAAAGGAGGCTCCAGGCTCCAAGCTGTCAACACAGAGCCCAGTGTGGGGCTCGAGCTCACAAACCGTGAGATCACGACCTGAGCTGAAATTGGACACTTAACTGACTGAGCTACCCAGTGCCCCCCCCCCCTTTTTTATTCCAGTTTTCTCTAACTCTAGAGAAGGGACTGCCAGTTGGGGTCTTCTGCAGTGTCCCAGTGAGTCACAAGCTATGGGGAGAAACTAATAGGAAGTCAGTGAAAAGAATCAGAACATATTACCAAACAATGCAATACCTAGGACTGAAGAAGTCTAGTGAATGACATCTGTCCTTCCTACTTGGGGTCCTGACCTGCATGGGTGCGAGGGTGAGTGCTCCCTGGTGGCCTCACTTGGCCCCTCCATGCCCTTCCCCTGCAGTTGCAATGGAAAGTGCTTCTTCGTGTCCTGCCCTTTATTCCTGCCTGGGGCTTGGATGTGGGAATTCTGCAGCACACGAACAGCCCCAGAATTAGTGGTGTTTCTGTCTTTTATAAGTGAAATGTTATTCTTGGGAAGGCTGAGAGGGAGAACAGTTACATTGTGTCTCTGTGCTTTTTCAGCCTCCCTCTCCATCCTTTCTTCTTTCTCCCTACTTTCCCCCTCTTTACACTTTCTCTTCATTTCCCATTTTCTTCCTTGTTGCCCTTCCTACCCCCGGTCTCTCATCATCACTTCCTTCTTTTTCTCTCTTGATTCTCTTTCTTAAAGCATTTATTTCAGCTTTGGCACAGATGGTGGTAAGCTGGGGCTGGGGGATACCGGTTCCCATTTTGTGATGATGGGATCATATTTTCACTAAGATGACTTAGGAGGGGAAAGTGGAAAGTGAGGAAGTGTGTCTTTGCAATGTAGGCCTAGAGGGGAAGGGCGGAGCATGTCGAATCAGGATGTGGATAAGGAACTTTCTAGTGAACCTCAGCGTCACTGGAGAAACCAATAGCCTTCAGTGTCTTTCTCTGTCAGGTATAAGAATTCTCTGGTCAGTCAGCTGGAGGGCCTGCCTGAGCTGGATAAAATAGTCACTATGGGCACTGTCATGGCCTTAAAATAAATGCTTCATTGAGGTGTCCTCTGGGAAACCCAGCATGGATTGATGTTGAGTTTGCAGGTCATCTGCTCAGGGTAGGTCCCTTCAAAGCACAGAAGTGTATGCCTCAAATTTTTTTCTGATTTATTTTTCATTTCTCGGGGCTTGACGGGACAAAGTTGGAATTTTGGCTACCTGGTGTCTCTGGAGCCACAGACAGAAAGCTGTTTCAGTGGGACAGCTACTCAGAGCCATCCCTGTCATAGCCTACCCAAAGCTGGCTGCTTGAATAGATACATGAATTAGGTCTATTTTCAGCTCTGCTCAACTTGGTCTGAGCCAGGAGGTCGATGTGTTTAGACTTTTGGTTGCTCAGCATCAGTCTATTCTGGAGGAGGGGAATGGAGGTTCTGGATAAAGGTTTCTGACAAACCAGCCTCCCCTGCTTCCCAGTCTGCCAGTTAATGAAGGAATTTGGCCATTTGCATGTTGAGCTGGGTCCCCTTTTCCTCCCCCCTCTTTTTAGACCCTCCCAAAGCTAGGTGGTCCTCCATTGTCACTTTGTCCTTTGGGACATTGTGGAGCAGGTCAGAGCTGGACCAACACACTGAGTAGCTGGGTGGTGTAGGCTTAACGCATCTGAGACCATACCATTTTCTCTCTCCAGTTCTCTAAGGAATGACCCTCAGGTGTAGGACCAGTTTTAAACAGAGCTCTAGTTGTAGAGAGAGCCAAGGGAGATGGGGTGGTAACTTTTAGGCGTGTCTCATTTTCTGTTTCCCTTTTTAAGGACAAGAGCCTTTGAAAGCTTTTCTAGCAACGATTTGGCTGAGTGCAATGGTCTGCCTCCCTCAGTGGGCTGAACTGGTGAGGGGCAAGCATCTGGCTTAAACTGATGAAGGGCAAGAAATTCAGAATTACTTCCCAATACTTTCTGCTTCAGTTTAGGATTCTATAACGTGGCAGTGTGGTGGGCCAGCTGACAGAGGACCTGCCAGGCCAAGAAATAGACTTAATTTTTGAGTTGAGAGCACGGTGTTCAGGATGGGGGGCTAGGGAGAGAGACCAGATGATGAATGAAGCAGAAATGTAGGTCTTGGGTGGAAGCAGTGAGGTTTTGCATGAATTCTTTTCTGATCGGCTCTTAGGTATTTTCTCCAGGGAACAGCTCGGGTCTTTGCTTTCTTTCTAACAAGATCCCTGACCATGGAGCCACAGGCCTTGCCCCTGGCTGCCAGTGTAGCCTGATATAAACAAGCTGAGGGAGAGCCTGGTATCAAACATTATGTTTACTAAACAAAACCGACAAGTTCTCATTGTTGCGTGAGGAAGCCCTGTAGCTCTCAATCCCCCAGAGCTGAAGAGGATCCATTTTATTGAGCTCCGTAATGACAGCCCCAGCTGGAACAGCTGGGTAGTTTGTATTAGCTCTAAGAGACTCGAGAGGGCCGTTTTTCTTTAGAAAAATTATGTTTTTCATTTAGACCAACAACAGCCTGACTGTCTGAACATACCTTCCCATAATCTTAAAAAAAACTGGTAAAATCATAGCCCAGATTATTCCCTCAATACTTAGGGTGGCCAGAATTAGCCACCCTAGGTGATACCTAGTTAAATTTGAATTTAAATTTGAATTTCAGATAAACTGCAAATACTTTCCTAGTACAATATGTCCTGTGCAATATTTGGGATGAATTTATACTAAATATATATTTATATATTTATTTATATATTATATATTATGTGTAAATGAGTTTCAAAACCATCATTACATCATTATACAGCTGTGATTGCTAGAAAGCTCACCTGCACATTCAGGTGACATTCTCACACATTTGCTACTTATGTACTCCTCTGGGGCCCCTTGAAATATGCCTCGTCCATCTGCCCTGTGACAACCCTCCAAATGTTTATTAACAGCTCTGTGGCTCCTTCAAGTTTTTCTTCTTCAGCCTGAACATTTCCTGTTCTTTCAATTTTTCCTCAAGTGATGTAGTTTTGGGCATGCAGGCCAGCCTGTGAATGTGCTCTGTTTGGCTCGTTTAGAGCCTTTGGAATCAGTGGGATCTGGTGGCCCGAATGATGTTTTTGATTGACATGGCTTTGTGCTTGTTGTTAAGAGTCCATGTCTACTAAGCCAGGGAACTTCTAGCCTCACGAGCCAAGCTTTGGCATGGACTCCTTTCTGAGGAGGGAGTATTGCTGCTACCTGTCAGAGGGCGCTTAAGGGCAATGGGAGAAGTGTGTGCTCCTTTCTTGTTATAGACTGAATGTTTGCAACCCCCCCACCCCCCACCAAATTCATGTTGAAACCTAATTCCTAAAATGATGATATTTGGAAGTAAGGCCTTTGGGAGGTGATTAGGTCATGACAGTGGAGCCCTCATGAGTGGGATTAACATCCTTATAAGACACCCCTTGTCCCTTCTATCATGTGAGGACACAGGGAGAAGATGGTCATGGGTGAAACTGAAGTGAGCTCTCATCAGACACTGAACCTGCCAGTGCCTTGACCTTGGACTTTCAGCCTCTAGAACTGTGAGAAATAAGTAACTGTGGCTTATAAGCCACCCAGGCTATGGTATTTTTGTTACAGCAGTCCAAATAGGCTGAGACAGTTCTATACTGTATATACCAAAGTGAATGTAGCAGCCCTATTCTTATTTATATTGATTGATTGATTGATTGATTGGTACAGGAGAGGGGCAGAGAGGGAGGGAGAGAGAATCTCAAGCAGGTTCTGCACTGTCAAATGCTCCATCCCATGAACTCACGATCGAGGCCGAAATCAGGAGTTGGACACTTAACCAACTGAGTGCCCCAGGTGCCCCACCCCTATTCTTATTTTAGATGACAGTTGGCAGTTAGAACATTAGCATTACCAAAAGTTATGCTAGATATTAATGAAACATATTAATAACAATACACATTTCTGTTTCTGGTCATATTGAATTGTGGATAAAAACATCAAGCTGGGTTCAGAGATTTGCTAGAAGCCAACTGTGGGACTTTTGGAAAGTCATTTATCTCTTTGGCTCTCAGCATCTTCATCTGAAAAATGAAGCATTTGGATTAATTCTCTAAGGCAGAAGAATGTCTCACAGAGGCTATGGGTATGTTTTTTGACACATGAAACTAACGAATAAAATAGATGAGAAAAAAGATGACAAAAATGTTAATTGTTTTAGATGTAGAAAATTAACTGTGGACTATTAATTGATGCCTATCTGTGACAAGAGAAACACAGAAACAGAGAAGTATTCAGAAACATGTAAATCTACCTGACATCACTGTGACGTCCAAGTGTAGAGCCGGTGCAGTGGGTTGTTTCATTGAATAGGGGCTGGGCCCTTCTGGGTGCTACTGAACTTATGGGTGGCAGATGGCATGTGATGTGAGCTGTGTACCAATCACTTAAAGTAGAACTAGGTCTTGGTCTGTAAAGGAGAAATAAAGAAAAAATCAGGGAAATGCACATCGAAACCACAATGAGATATCCCCTCACACCTGTCAGAATGGCTAAAATAAAAAACATAAGAAACAACAAATGTTGGTGAGAATGTGGAGAAAAAGAAACACTTGTGCACTGTTGGTGGCAATGCAAACTTGTGTAGCAAGTGTGGAAAACAGTATGGAGGTTCCTCAGAAAATTAAAAACAGAGTTAGCATATGATCCAGTAATTCCACTACTGAATATTTACCCAAAGAATACAGGAAGGAATGGCAGGAAATCTTCAATGTGATGAACAGAAAAAACATGCAGCCAAGAATCCTTTATCCAGCAAGCCTGTCATTCAAAATAGAAGGAGAGATAAAAGTGTTCCCAAATAAACAAAAATTGAGAGAATTCATGACCACCAAACCAGCCCTACAGGAAATCCTAAGAGGGACTCTATAAGGGAAATGTTGCAAAGAATACAAAGTGCCAGACACACCACTATAAACATGAATTCTAAGGAGAACACAATGACTCTAAACCCACATTTCTCAATAATAACACTGAATGTAAA
>NC_043703.1:111923518-111941287 GCF_006229205.1 Suricata suricatta | reverse complement strand
ATAAAAGTGTTCCCAAATAAACAAAAATTGAGAGAATTCATGACCACCAAACCAGCCCTACAGGAAATCCTAAGAGGGACTCTATAAGGGAAATGTTGCAAAGAATACAAAGTGCCAGACACACCACTATAAACATGAATTCTAAGGAGAACACAATGACTCTAAACCCACATTTCTCAATAATAACACTGAATGTAAATGGACTGAATGCTCCAACCAAACGACACAGGGTAGCAGAATGGATCAAAAACCAAAACCCATCTATTTGTTGTCTACCCAAAGAATACAAAATGCTATTTTGAAAAGTATATGCATCCCTGTGTTTATTGCAGCATTATTTATAATAGCAAAATTATAGAAGCAGCCCAGTGTCCATCGATAGATGAGTGGATAAAGAAGATGTGGTATATATACACAATGGAATATTATTCAACCCTGAAAAGAAGGAAATTTTGCCATGTGCAACAGCATGGATGGATCTAGAGAGTATAATCCTAAGTGAAATAAGTCAGAGAAAGACAACTACCCTATAATTTCACTCATATGTGGAATTTAAGAAACCAACAAAGGGGAGTAAAGAGACAAGCTGAAAAAACAGACTCTTGATTCTAGAGAACAAATGGTTTACCAGAGGGGAGTTGGGTGGGAGGATGGGTGAAATAGGTATAGGGGATTAAGAGTACACTTACCCCTAAATGTACCCTATAGTGATTGTTGGACCACTATATTGTACACCTGAAACTAATATAGTACTGTTAACTACACTGGAATTAAAAAAAAGAATAGAGAGGGGCACCTGGATGGCTCAGTTGGTTAAGCATCCAGCTCTTGATTTCTGCTCAGGTTGTGATCTCATGGTTCGTGAGTTCGAGCCCCGTGTCGGACTCTGAGCTTATAGCATGGAGCCTGCATGGAATTCTCTTTTTTCTCTCCTTATCCCCTCCACCCTCGTGCGTGCTCTCTCTCTCTCTTTCTCTCAAAATAAATAAATAAACATTAAAAAAAATGAATTGAAAAAATGGGTTCATTACCACAGATAGCTTGAGGTAAAGCTGCCTTACTGACATGCTTGAAATACAGGTTTGCATACCTATTGTTGTGCCCTTGGTCTTTGAGGGGCCTGGGAGAGGCCTAAGGCAACTTGGGACCAGCCATTAGACCAGGTTGCCTGTGGCCATGAGTAACCAGTTCACTATACAAATATTATCCTTTTCTACGTGTGCCATGAAGTGAATAAGGGTGAAAAGTGCTACCATTTCTTCAAAAAAGCAAATAGATGTGAGGGGACTGGGCTAATTGTTGCTCAGACTGCAGCTTCCAAATTAACTGGCCTGATCTAGTGGTTCAAACTGGAATTCTGCTCCCAAGCCAAAGTGTCAAACATCTTTCCTTCCTGTTTACCTTTTTTTTAATTGAAATTTATCAAAGAGAAATATGCATGTTAAAATCAACCATTACTAAAATATGTCAAACACGAATCATCTGTGCCTCCCCTCCTCAAGCCCCATTCAGGTTCTCCAGAAGTAGCCACTCTCAAGGTGAAGCTTCAGTGTTAATGAAGAGAAGATACTCTAGGGAAATGCTCTGATTTCCCCACAGAACCTCAGAAGGATCAGTGCTGGGAGTCACCAGGCACCATAAAGCATAATTGGGTGAAAATCTGAATGCACAACAGTTGGACCAGGGACCACCCCAACGTCCCCCACATTACTCGCTCACAGCCAGGCAAGCCCTCCTTGCCACCATTCTTCTGGGAATAGAAGTTGGTATAGCCACTATGGAAAACAGTATGTATGTTTTTCAAAAAATTAAAAATAAAACTGCCACATGATCCAGCAATCCCACTTCTGTGTATGTATCTAAAGAAAATGAAATCATTACCTTGGAGAGATCCACACCCCCATGTTCATTGAAGCATTATTTACAATAGCCAAGATATGGAAAGAACCTAAGTGTTCATCAATAGATGAATGGATAAAGAAAATGTGAAATAGAGACACCTGGTGGCTCTGTTCGTTAAACCTCAGACTTCAGCTCAGGTCATGATCTCATGGTTCAAGGGTTTGAGCCCTGTGTGGGTCTCTGTGCTGACAGCTCAGAGCCTGGAGCCTGCTTCAGATTCTCCTCTCTCTCTCTCTCTCTCTCTCTCTCTCTCTCTCTCTGTTCTTCCTCCATTTGTGCTCTGTCTCAAAAAAAAGAAAAATGTGATATATAATGGAGTATTATACAATCACATCAAAGAAGGGATTCTTATTTTTAATAGAATTTTATTGTCAAATTGGTTTACATACAACACCCAGTGCTCATCCCAAGAAGTGCCCTCCTCCATGCCTATCACCCACTTTTCCCTCTCCCCCACCCTCCCATCTGCCATCATTTTGTTCTCTGTATTTAAGAGTCTCTTATGGTTTCCCTCCCTCCCTCTCTGTTTGTAACTATTTTCTCACCTTCCCTTCCCCCATGGTCTTCTGTTAAGTGTCTCAAGATTCACATATAATTGAAAACATACGATATCTGTCCTTCTCTGACTGACCAATTTCACTCAGCATAGTACCTTCCAGTTCTATCCACATTGCTGCAAATGGCATGATTTCATTCTTTCTCATTGCCAAATAGTATTCCATTGTGTATGTAAACCATATCTTCTTTATCCATTCATCAGTTGTGTTGGGCATTTAGGCTCTTTCGATAATTTGTCTGTTGTTGAAAGTGCTGCCATAAACATTGGGGTACATGTGCCCCTATGAATCAGCACTCCTTGGATAAATTCCTAGCAGTGCTATTGCTGGGTCACAGGGTAGTTCTATTTTCAGTTTTTTGAGGAACCTCCACACACACTGTTTTCCAGAGCAGCTGCACCAGTTTGCATTCCCACCAACATTGCAAGAGGGTTCCTGTCAAAGAAGGGATTCTTACAGTTTATGACAACATGGATGGACCTTGAGGGCATTATGCTAAGTGAAATAAATCAGAGAAGGACAGATAATGTGATGAATTCACTTATATGTGGAATATAAAGAAGTCGAGCTCATAGAGACAGAGGGTAGAATAGAGGTAGAGAAAATGGGGAGTTGTTGGTCAGAGGGTATACACTTCCATTTATAAGGTGAATAAGTTTAGGGGATCATTAGTATCATGATCCATTAACTGTATTTATCATGCTGTACTAACATACATTAGTATATTAGTATATACATTGGTATAGCATGATAAATATAGTTAACAATACTAGATTATATGCTTGCAGTTTGCTAAAAGAATAAATCTTAAATTCTCACTACAGACACAAATAAAAGGTGATTATGTGAGGTGATGGATGTATTAACTAACCTCATGGTAATAATTTCACTATATATATAGGTAGCAAGTCATCACATTGTACACCATCATCTTATATAATGTTATGTGTTATTTTTATCTCAATAAAGCTGGGGAAAAATTAGAAATAAAAGAATTATCAGAGTCTATCCCCTGCCCTAGGAAGAAGATCAGAGTATTTTTCTTTGAGAAGCTAAACACCCCCAAGAAAAGACATTTGGAGGCCCTGGAATGGACTGTTGTCTAATTATCCTATAGGACCTCGAGCTGTCAATGAGTCCCACTTCCTCCACAGAGCTTCCAGTCAGCTCTTTCCTCACACTTCACTAGGAATGGAGAGCCAAAGATCACGAGATGTTTGAGAGTCTTCCAACATGAAAGATAGATGCTTTAATATGTTGATTTGATTAATTGTCCCAGTTAATGTCTTCCTTGTCTTCATGCCTTCACTCTGTGACTTCTGCTACCAGCCTGCTGGAGAAATGTGAGAGGAAGGCACATATGGAAGACCCAAGACCTTCAAATTAGGGCCATCCTACATCCGCCAAATGCTAGTAGTTGGGTCCTCTGAACACAGGTGCATGAATGAGTCCCACCTAGATCAGTCAAGTCTAACCCAGCTGACTCATAGACCACGCACTGTCCTCCCTGAGGAAAGCAAAATTCTTTTACCTCCAAGCTATAAAACATTAGTGTGGATGAATACATTCCCTGCTTCTTCCTTTTGCCTCACCCAGTCCTACTTCTCTACTGCTTGAGGTCTAAGAATACCACCTGGGCCCTAAATCCAGTTAACTATAGGAGGGATACCGTGAGTACCCTGTCCCAAGAAGAGCATGAGTCCATGGGTGGAAGTCAGGAAAAGCAAATGCCAGACAGGCCTTGCTGGACACAGGCTTCATTTTCTGGCTGTTGGTCTTCCTTTACTGTGATTTCATATGGCCCATGGCTCCGTGGTTACTTCTGTGTTTGGGTTAGTGAGAAATCCAGAATGCCAGGTGAAACTGGCTGGATCTTGAACTCAAATCTTGGTCCAGGGAAGCCCTAGGGCTTGCTAGTAAAGCCGGAGGCAGGGGAATTGTGAAGTTGATAAATAACATCTACCACACCAGGGCAGGCAAGCTCTTCCTTTCCTTTGGCCCTGCCTTCCTTCTTACATCCAAGCTACATCATACTCTCTCTGCTGGTCTCATTTTAGTAAAGACTCTGCTGAAACCAGGGCACATTTAAATGTCACTTAAAAAAATATTTTGAAGGAGAGACAGCAAGCAAGCATGTGTGCACATGAGCAGAGGATGGGCAGAGAAAGGGAGAGAGAATCCCAAGCAGGCTCCATGATGTCAGCATGGAGCCCAATGTGGAGCTCCTTCTCACAAACTGTGAGATCATGACCTGAGCTGAAATCAAGTCAGACACTTAACCTGACCGAGCCATCCAGATACCCCAAATATCACTTTTCTTGATGTGTCTTATATTTAAAGTCTTGTTTCTAACTGGGATGAGGAGCCTTATCATTTGAAAAGGGTTTTCCTCTAGAAGGTGGAACTCCTTTTGAGGGGAAAAGGTTTGTGCTTTTCAGTGATCTTGAAATGGTAAGGTATGGCCAGAGCCAGTGCTGCCACTTTTATTTTACCAAAAACATTCTAGAGATGGTCATTATCTCACTAGGGACCAGAGAGAAAGTAAACAAGAAAACCACCTTGCAAATGCATATTGTGTTTTATAATTTGGACTCTCTGTCTCTGCTGATAGTCAAATAGAACTCACAGTCACACACAGTTACCTGAGTAATAATCCTTGAGTTGGCATTTTAGGATCAACAGTGTTCAGAGGAACAATTTCATTCTTTCCTAGGCCTTTGCCAGCTTTCTGAGGGAGGTCTTCCTCCTTTTGATGCTACAATGGAACTTACGATATCCTGGGAAGATGGAGTCTAATAGATCAGTTATTATTGCCCTGGGCGTTACAAAGGTAAAAGGTAAGGCTGAGGTAATTGTCTGAACGGTTTGGGAAAAGTAACCAACTATCCTCAATGGATTGCAAAGTTTGAAATTATCCAAATAAAACGATACAGTGAATCTGCTTAGTACTTTTTAGTTTCTAAGAGAGTAAGCACCATCTCTTTTTGGGATACTTGAAATGGAAATGTTGAAAAACAAAATTTGTTTGTGTCAATTTAAAGATCAAATTGGCTTTATTCATTAATTCATGAATTGGGCTGCACCTCCTTTAAAAGATAGAAAGGAGCTCTGAGGAGCTGTACAAAATGGGGGACTTTTTTGGGCAGAAGAGGGCGGGGACAGGGAAAGAGTGGGTGACCTTAACCTTTCTTTGGGGGACTTTCAGGCAGATTACCTCACTAATGCTGACCAGGAAATTCCAGATTGATTACTTTAAGATTATATTCCTGGGAGAATTTGAAATTGCAGTTAGGTTATGTGTTAAGTCTTGGTTTGCTGATGTGAGACTTAGTGCAAGTGACTCCATTTTGGGCCTGTTTTGTTTATTTTTTATTATTATTTTTTTTATAGGCTAAATGCTTCTTTGGTAGTTCCAATTTGCTTTCCTGGAAGTGGCATACAGAAGGAACCTCATGAATATAATAGCAATTGTGAATGTTTATGATATCGTCTCATAACTTAGTACTGTTCTAGGCACCGTATTGTTTTAAATAGATCTCATTTAGATGT
The DNA here is from genome assembly GCF_006229205.1 of Suricata suricatta. Classification (NCBI taxonomy): domain Eukaryota; kingdom Metazoa; phylum Chordata; class Mammalia; order Carnivora; family Herpestidae; genus Suricata; species Suricata suricatta. The sequence continues at coordinate 111,935,279 of NC_043703.1, read as the reverse complement.
CGTCACAGTGACCTGTTAATATCCCCACTCATCAGATGTTGAACATGATCCCAACAGAACTTTAGGGGACTTGGGTAAATTACAGAGCTGAGTCAGCCAGTCTGACTCCAGATCTATCTTTTCCAACATGAAACCTCTAGGTGGGATTACACTGTGAGGATACTGAGATCCAGAGGAATTGTAATCAGATGAAGGGAGTTTAGTATCTTTGTGGAAGAGGTGGTATATGCACTAACTAGCTAGACGATATAAGGCAAGAAAGTGTACCCCTTGGACCTCAGATTCCACAGGGGGAGACTGAAAGGATTGGTCTTCATTTCATAATTTCATAAGTACAGCTTAGGTCTCACTTTCTGTGATTTTTAAAGTGACTTGGGTCTGTGGCTCTCAGTATTGATTTCCTGAGCTCTGATTAGAGCTAAGCTCTGTAGTATTTGATCCCTGGTGTTCTTAAAAGGAAGGATGAACTAATAGGATAGGTTGAGTTTTCCTGTGGTAACAAATAGCCTTCAAATCTCAGTGTCCTAAACAACACAGTGTTGCATCTCATGTGCTTACATGTCCATTTTGTGTCCGAGAACTCAGTAGTCCTCCAGAACCCAGCTAATGGGGCAGCTACTGTCTCTGATGGATCACTCTGCCCAAGGCGGGGAAAATGCTCTGGAAAGGATTACACTGGAAATTAAATTCCCTGGCCCAGAACATAACATGTGCCATAGCCTCTCCCTAACTCATTAACCACAACTAGTCCCACAGACTCATCCAACCTCAGGGGACTAGGAGGTACAATCCCACTTTTGGCCCCAAAGGTAGACAACTTGGAATATTTGGAGAACAGCATTAATAACCACTTAAAATATGAATGCCACAGTGTCCCTTTAGGATCCTGCATAACTAAGGAAGGTAGCAAAATCGGTCAGGGCTGCTGGTATTGCATTGTGGTTGGAGGGATAGGTTGGACAAGAGAACACTTCGTTGTCAATGAGATAATGGAGACTGTGTTGGGAGTGGACATGGGGGTAAGGAGAGGTCACTCAAAGCCAGGTTTTCTCTAGGGTCACCTTGATCACATTCCTTCCTTTACTGTTTCTTGTAACCCACTAATTAAGATAGCTAAAAATGTTACCAAGAGCTAAAGTCAACATCAATTAAAAATCCCATATATATTTCACGTGAAAACACATGGTCTTCAAACATGTGTGATTTTCATCAGACCCCCTCATCTGTTTGTCATTTAAGGTCCAGGCCATTTTCCATATTTCTATCAAAAGCTGCCTGCTGTAGATGAAAGCCTGGCAAATAACTGTGTGCAAGGAACTGTCTGAAGTTATAAATAATCAAGTGCCCGTGGGGGGTTGACCTCATATACAATAATACACAGAGTAATGATCAGAGCACAAGGGGAAAATGGAGCTGAACGATTGCCTCAGTAAGGAGAAGGTTTCAGCTTTGCTTATAATAACACGAGTATCATTTTCCTGACACTCTGGCAGGAATAGGGCTGAGTGGAGCTATGAAGACAGTTGGGAAAGTAGCTGAAACATAGGTAGGAACAGTGGTTGATGGTTAAGTGTTTAGTAATCAGCTCTCTGGGGGAAAAAAAGCCCTGATTTGTAGTATTTGCCAATTTCCATGGTGTAAATACCCCCAACATGGCTGAATTTCAAGGTACCAACATGATGTCATTGAAAATGGATTTGGGAGGAGAGATGTATATGATTGACTTTTGCAAGCCAGTATCCTCTGGGTTCTTCATATCACTGAGTAGGGAACTGATTGCTTTTCTCCTGTCCTCTCCTACCTCTGGTCCCAAAACATGAAGTATGGAGCTTGGGTGGCAGGAATCATTTAGAGGAAGACACTGGCAAGAAAGAGGCAGACCCACTGCTAAGGCATGTTGGCAACTCCCATTTTCTGTTCATTTCCTAGTTTTGTGGCTACAAATGACCACAAACTGGGTGACTTAAAACAATAGAAATTTATTCTCTCACAGTTCTGGAGCCCAGAAGTCTGAGATCAAGATACTAAAAAGTTGGTTCCTTCTAGAGTCTCAAAGGCAGAAACTTCCCTGCCTTTTTCCTAGCTTCTAGTGATTGCCAGCAACCTTGCCATTTCTTGGCTTGTAGACATATTCTAATCTCTGCCCCTATCTTTCCATTTCCTTCCTCTCTGTGTGTCTCTCTGTGGCCTCTTTTCCTCTAAGGACACTAGGCATTGGATTAACATCTGCAAAGTCCCTATTTCCAAATAAGATCCTACAGTGAGACTCTGGGTGGACAGGGATTTCTGCGGTTCACTTTTCAACTCACTACACATATATATACAGACTAGTGAAAGGATTAGAGAGGGGCATGGGCAGGACCAGAGTTGACCACCTGCCCTTAACATTTCCCTTGACTTCCCAGAGCATCGTTCAGGCTGTGGTCTTTTTCCTTATTTATGACCACAGGTCAGCAGGGGAAGTGGTCTGTGATGACTGGGTTGCTTTTCCACTTAGTCATGCTCCTCACCTCCAAACCTAGGTGGGTGAGGAGTGGAATGAGCATGGCCCAGTGTTCTTTCAGTTTCCCTCCTATATCATCTTCCATTCTCTTTGAAGATAATTTTGGCAAAAATAGACACAGAACTTAAGAGTTCTGTTCTTTAATGTCATACAACCTACCTAGTAGAATAGGTCATTAATAGACACTGAATGAGTGAGCCAAAGAATACAGTTGAGGGTCACTAAAATGGGCTTACTGTGGAGGAAAACATATGAGTTCTCAAGTTCAAAAATATCTTTTCAACCTGAGGGACATATTCCGGTCCATTAGGTCAGTGGAAGACAGTGACTGGGGATCAAGTGTCAAGAGGCCCTGGGGACATTAAGTAGGGCCTTCCTTGGCCCTGTAATAGGAGCTGCCATCAGTGGAGGCAAGCTTGGCTCTTTTTCCATGGCTCTGATGAGAAAGCCAGCTTGGCTGGGCCCCAGAGGTGAGGGAGAGGTCACCAAGATGCCACTAGTGACAACTTTAAACCACATCTTGTGGGTCCCTTCCCTTTTGTCCATGAAGCTCCTTTCTTAGCCTGGAATGCAGAGGAAGGGAGTGGAAGGATCAGGTTTCCAGGAAAGAATCTGTCTTTGGAGTATATGTGCTTTAGCCAGGCTCACACTTAGGGAAGCACCATTATTCGGGGGAATCTGCTTGCCTAGTGAGATTTTTACATATCAGGCCCAAATTCCTCATTTCCACGAACCATTTTTGGATTGCTTGAATTTATGTGCCATGGCTTCAGAGTTCGTAACAACCACCTTTCTCACAGGCACTTTGCCCTGCTTCAGCTCTTCTACTCCCCCAAGGTTGCCCTTTCTCCTGGGTTTCAGGTATGCAGTCATTTGCCTGGCTGAGCCCTGTGATCACATGAAACAATGACCACATAAAACACACCTCCATTTAGAGATAAGCACTGATGCATGCCCTGCAACTGAGATTAAAATCTGTCCTATAAATCTCTCCACAATACTGTGTTTTCCACATATAATGATGAGAAGTGAGCTAGTAAATAAATAGCTGAGGAAAAAAAATTCCTCACAAAATACCCTATGATTAGAGGTTTGATCTCATATTGCTAGAAACCATAGGAGGGGTAAGATTTGTCACTGATATTGCTTCCTCCCCTCACTATGGCATTGCATCAAGGGTTCAATTTCATTCATCACACATTTTTTTAAAAACCTTCTATGGGCTGTGTGCTGGGATATACGTAGGTTTAGTTGGGTGTTCACAGATACAATTGGTAAGGCAATAGAATTTGAAACCTATTGGGGGACCCAGGTGGCTCAGTTGGTTAGGGCTATAACTCTTCATTTCAGCTCAGGTCATGATCTCATGGTTTGTAAGATTGAGCCCTGCACTATCAGTGCAGAGCCTGCTTGGGATTCTCTCTCTCTCTCTCTCTCAAAATAAATAAATAAACTTTAAAAAGTAATTTGAAACATATCAATTTGAGATCTAATAAAAATATTAATGTGTGTGTTTACATGTGTTTTAGAGTTTAATAGTAATATTGCATGGAGGCATTTGTCACATTTTTTTCATGTATAGGGGACTTAATTATAGGTCCCCAAGGCTCAAAATAAATAATGGAATGAACCAACCATTTCCATGGTATTTATAGCTCTACCATGATGATATAGTTTCTGAAAAAGAATTTAAGGACTCACTTCTGCTCCTAGTGGGCAATCTACTGGTCTGAGTCTTGGTGCCACCATTATTTTTTTCTGAGGTAACAAGGAGTGTATATATGTATGTATATCTGTTATGTGTGTAGGGCTGGGTGTGTTTGTGTGAGTATGAAGGTAGTTGGCTAGGAGCCACAGGATTTATAGAAGAAAACATGATATAATGAGTACAGAAGAAAATATGATATAATGAGAACACATTTTGAGATAACAAATAACTGTTTTTGTCTTCAGTAATTCCTAGTTGCAGGTGAACTTGGAGTTGAAGAGCCACTATGTTTGTAAGATTTAGATCATTCAGGTGCTCCCATATGTAAAGAGGAATGCCTCTTTTGCCATGATGGTTAGACCATGAGGTTGCAAACTTGGATTAGGGGGAAGACATGATGGAGTAAAAGGGAAACTTGCCTTCCTACACTGAGCTACTGTAGGATGGAGAATAATATCTGTAGAGGAGGAAAGCAGATTTAAGGGTCTTTGTTTCTCACACCCTATTTGGTTCCCCTCTCCCATGCCCAGATAAGAATCAAAGAGAACGCTGGGCTAGTGGTGTGCTTTCTTGAGTGGTGTGTGTGTGTATGTGTGTGTGTGTGTGTGAGAGAGAGAAAGAGATTGAGAGAGAGAGATTGAGAGAGAGAGAGAGAGAGAGAGAGAGAGAGAGAGAGAGAGAGAGAGATGATCCAGGTCTCTAGGAGACTTCTATCATGAGGAGGAAACTAGGCAACTGAGGAAGGATAGACAGAAAAACCAGAGGCCAGGTTCTGGTTACCATGGTCTGACTATGGCTTGCAAAGAACCCAGAAAGACACATGTTACCTGAGGGAATAGGGGAGGGCTGAGAGGATAAGAAGCATGTCTCTGGACATGCTGGAGGCCTGTGGTTAGAGTAAAGAGGATGCATTGGGTAGGTACCATACATTGTAGTATGTGCCATCATCATACCAGGCACAGATGATTGTGCCCTTTCATCCCCAACCCCCCCCACCCCCAACCCTCATCATTAGTCATCATCTGTGCTTTCACTACTCTGGAGAGCAGATCTGTTCTGGATGATAGGCAGCTGAGACTAGGGAGTACACAGAGAATCATCTTGCCTGCTGGCAAGAGGATAAACTGATTTCTTCATGTATCAAGACAACATCTTAGGGGAAAAATAAGGGGGATGAAATCCGAGAGACAAAAATTCATCTGAAAACACTGACTCATCTAAAAAGGAGTAACTAAATGTGCCCTGACAGGGAATTTGAATTTGAAAACACTGAGTGTCTAAGGGGAAATTTTCTAAAGGATGGGACTGAAATATTGTTATTTCTCAAGTCTAAATTTTCCCAGCTACCCAGGTAGGCAGGGGCCTGGATGGGGAGCAGAGACTTTTTGAAGAATAAAAAAACTTCAGTTTCCCTGTACAATTGATTGGTATAACAGAGTAATCCTGATACATATGGATGAAAATAAAGTTGTAAACTTTCTAATATTTTTATCTTGTAAAAATGTTTATTTTTTTGAGAGAGAGTGAGGCAGAGAGAAGAGGACAGAGGATCTGAAGTCGGCTCTACACTCACAGCAGTGAGCCTGATGTGGGGCTTGAACCCATAAACTGTGAGATCACGACCTGAGCCAAAATCGGATGCTCAACCATGTGAACCACCCAGGTGGCCCGCTGATATTTACATCTTAAATAAACAACTTAGTCATGGAACCTTATGAAACTATTCAGTTGTCTTTTGAATCTTTTGTAAAAATACCTTGGGAACAGGAATCCTTGATGTACCATTTGCTGGTATCCAATAAGAAGAGAATAAGGGACCCTGAGCACCTGGGTCCTGACAGAACCCAGTAGGCCAAGCAAATCTGGGACTTTCAGCACCACTTGGGGACACTGGTGCAGATATTGAGGAAAAGGCCCTGAGAAATTTAGTCTTCAGAGAACATTTCCCAGTGGAAGGGCTCAGAGTCCCTGGAATTCAAGACTTTTGCAGAAAGCAGCATTGCTTTCTCTGAGGGTGCTTTTTGCATACGGGATATAGGTACTTGTGTGACCAAAACAATTATGGTGCAGATTGCTCTGGACACGGGGGAATGGCCTAGGTGACCTTGTAGGGGTCTCATACCTAATCTATGATTTTGTAAATAATGAGTTGACAGAAAATTGCATTCTGTGTTTGGTCAGCCATCTGCTATTTCCCCAATGCTGGCCGATAAAGGCATGGCTATGTGGTGAGAAGGTGAGCTGTAATTAATTATCTATGGCATTGATGAATTTCTTGTAAGATATTCCCCTGCTAATCCAGCAATATAGCTGCATCCATTTCCCCCCTCCCCAGTGTTAATGGTCTATTTATGGACTCAGCTCCATAATTAAATGTTTCATTTGCAAGAAAATGGTTCCTAGGAAAATCCAAGCTCTCTTTATGTGCCTGCAATCGGCTATTGCAGATGTTATATAAGATATTAGTCCATGTTGGCCTGCTGCTCTTAGCTTTCTGGATAATCTAATGTATTATGTTTCTGGTGTATGTAAATTACTAAATGTAATATTCTTCAATATGCCTGCTGAATGAAGCCAAATGTATTGTGGGCATAATTTTAATTATTTATATGCTATAAAAATGGAAGAAATCAGAATTATAGAAATGGGGTTCTAAAACACCCCCCTGGTTTTCTGGGCACCAGTTTAATCAGATTAAAACCGTAATAGTTTTTCAACTGCTGCTTCACACTTGTTTTGACCATCTCTTCTGTCAGCATGTGGCTGTGCCCCATGAAGGCATTTAATGACAACCCAGAGTTTTTGCCATATTAGCAAAACGCACATATTGGATAGTTGGGTTCAAGGCAGGAACACCATTGGTAAAGCTCAAGGCTCCTTTCTGAGCTTTCCCTTTTGTTCTTGAAATCAGTCCTCCTGACCTCAGTTTTCTTCTGAGTCAAGAAGGTAGAAGCTTAAGTGGGTGAGGCCATAAAGGGAAAGAGCAAAGGTGAGAGGGATGTGTGTGTCTCTGGGTGTGGCACCATGAAAAGAGAATGAAAACCAGCTACTTTTATTAACTTGTTAGAGATGTGGAGGCCAGTTTTTAGTTTGAGCCAGCTGATAAGGGTAGAATGGATTTGGGTATCTATTCAAACCTCATAGACTATCATCTGAAATGATTTGGTCTAGTGATTTTTTATCATATTGCGATATTGTGGTTGGGCATGGAGTCCAGACTCCAATCAAAGCACTTGGTTTTGAATCCTGGCTTCATATTTTAGGTGAAGCATCTTAGGCAAGACACTTTTTCCAAAGCCTTGGTTTTGTCATCCATTTAGTAGAGAGCATGTTAACAATGCTGCTTTGTTGAGATGTCATGAATATCAAATGAAATGATGCATGGCAATGTGATTTTTATTCTTCTTTTAAATAATATTTATTTAGAGAGAGCAGGAGTGGGGAGGTGCAGAAGAGAAGAAGAGAGAATCCCAAGTAGACTCTGGGCTGTGAATGTAGAGCCCGACTCAGGGTCAGTCCCATGAACTGTGACTTCATGACCTGAGCCAAAATCAAGAGTAGAACCCTAATCAACTAAGCCACCCAGGCATCCTGGGACTGTGATTTGTAAACACTAAATGAGGGGTACAAATGGATGTTTTTGTTGTCATTACATCGTTCTCTTGCCCCATAAACTGCAATGGCTGGCAAGTCATGTTTTAATTTCCCCTTCCTTCCTTCCTTCCTTCCTCGGAACCCTTCTTTCTTTTTTTTGTGGCTGATAAGGAGGAAAAATAATTTTTATGAGTTAATCCAGGTAACTGGATTAGATGGGGAAAAACTGCCCTTTTTTTTTTGGTAATATATAGTAATGGGATATTTTGTTTCCATAATACAGACCTCTTAGGCCAGTCAAGATCAGAGCTTCTCACGTGTTTCAAGAAGGACCAGTTTTTAAAATTCCTATGTTATTTAATTTTTTTGTTGTTATTGAACCACATATATTCAGTATGTATGTATGTATGTATTTATATTTTCAAGTTTGTTGACATACATTGTAGTCTTGGCTTTGGGAGTAGAACCCAGTGATTCCCCTTTTACATATGACACCCAGTGCTCATCTCAAAAAGTGCCTGTCACCCATTTAACCCATCCCTGCCCCATCATGCGAACAGGGGAGAGGGGCAGAAGGAGAGAAAGAATCTTAAGTAGGCTCCATGCTGAATGTGGGGTTTGATTTCATGACCCTGGGATCATGACCTGAGCCAAAATTAAGTCAGATGCTCAATTGACTGAGCCACCCAGGTTACCCTAGCTTTTAAAAATTTATCCATCATGCACTAACACTTTCATAAAATATAATTAAATGCACTGTTAAAAACATGAAATAAGAAAGACATACAAAGTATGAATCCCATTTTTCTCTTACTATATTTATCAGACATAAAATTGCTCTGTCAAGTTGCTATAAAACTTTGATGTCTGTACTTAGCTCATTGTGGACTAGAAACCAAACAAGATAATGGACCAATAGTACTGAATAGATCCCACTTTAAGGAATAGCATGTATTCTGAATTTTTGCCAGATAAGCTGGTAAATGGGTGCAAAGCTCAGAGAAGAAAGGATAAAGGGGAGGGGCCTGTTATGACACAGAGAGAAGATGCCCAGGAAAAAATGAGAGCTGGCCAAAGTATAAAGAGAAGAACAGTAGTTAAATGCCATGTGCTGGCGACAGTACACAGAGATAGTTTAAAATTGTTACCTTTGTTGGATTGTGTTATTCCAAACCTTCAACAAAGTCCGTTACATACAATGTCTGCATGTTGGTGGTGCTTGGAGGCTGAGGCAGGGTCTGTATCTATATCCAGGGAAGAGTTGAGAGCAGGGAGGCAGCCCCAGGACCACGGTGGTGATGGAGATCAGAGTCAGCTCAGTAGGGGAAATCAGTGCCAGCACTGGCCAGCAAAGTGTCAGCCTTCTCCTGAGTGTGTATGGCTACATTAAGATCAGCTCTGGATTTTCCATTTTATATTGGATGGATTTGTACTTATTTAGTATTAAGAAAAAGGGGATCCCGGGGCGCCTGGGTGGCTCAGTTGGTTGAGTGTCCGACTTTGGCTCAGGTCATGATCTCACAGTCTGTGGGTTTGAGCCCTCCCTGCTGACAGCTCAGAGCTTGGAGCCTGCTTCACATGCTGTGTCTCCTTCTCTCTCTGCCCCTCCCCTGCTCTCTCAAAATAAAATAAAGACATAAAAAAAATAAAAATAAAAATAAAAAAGAAAAAGGAGATCCCAAAAGTTTGGAAGATAAAGGATACTCAGGTTCCACTACAATCTTCAATGGAAAGACCTCTGCCCACATTTTGCCATCAGAGTCTCTGGTTTATTGAATGTGGGGTTCCTCATCCTTATCAAATAAAGAGTGTCTTTTTTTCTGGCTAAGTCTGAGCTGCACAGATGGATCAGAAATAGGGCTTAGATATGTTCTGTCTTATTTCTTGCATCTGTTTCCTTCCCCCTGTAATTATCATCATACATTTATTGAGACTTTGTTGTACCACTTTGGATAAGTCATTGCAAATCCTTATGGTAGTTCTGCAGTTACATAGATTTTTTTAATATCCAGACCTACTATTACTAGTTACTGTAACCTTAGCTAAATTACTTCAACCCTCTGAGTCTCAGTTTCCTCATCTATAAAATGGGGATATAAAAATAGATATGACATCATAGTGTTATTGTCAAGATTATACAAGATAATATCTTTCAGGCATTTAGCACACTATGTGATACATAGTAAAAACAGCAGTAATAATCAAAATAATAATATTAGTGACAAGTGACATTTAAGGATACTTTCTATATGTCAAACATTGACTAAAAAATTAAATTATCTCACTTAATGCTAACAATAGCCCTATGAGGTTAGTGAGATTATCATCCCCATTTTATGGATAAGGAATCTGAGATCCCAAGGTTGAGGCATTTGGCTCATTTCACACAGCCAGAAAATGATGGAGTCATGTTATAACTCAGGCTGTTTGACTCTGTAGCAGTCACTCTTAATTACTACACTATACTTGTCACTCAAAAAAAAGTTTATTATTATTATTGCAGATAAAGAAACTGAGTCCCAGAAAGGTGAATAATTTGCCCAAGGCAGTATAGCCATGGGCAGAGCTGAAATTGAAAGCCACTGGCTTTCTGTGGCCCCAGTTGATTGTGTGGCTGGGTCCTGGGAAATTGGATGGATTAAACGGCTTAAGCCTGTCCAGGTGGACCACATCAAGAGCCATATCCTTTTCATATGAATGTGGATGGATGAAGGCAGGGTTCATGACCTCTGACATCCTCTGGAAGAGCTGAAGTCTCAGCAGTGAGCCTGAGTTACGAGTTTGGAGAACAGACTTGTTGGAGCCCAGAACCCATCCACACCCAGCCTTGATTTACATGGGAACATTTCCTCACTGCTGGCATTGGGGAAGGGAAATAGCAAATTTTGGGTGTTTGCTTATTTCCATCAGTAATTTCAGCTAGGAGGGGTGAAGCCTGATTAATTATACAGCAGCTCATTAAAACATAATATCCCTTTGAAGCCTAGAGCAGCAAGTGGAGAGCTGTTTTGCAATGCTGATGGGACATTGAGTAGTCTCCAACTCATCCCTTTGATGCAGCTGGATAGGGTGTCAACTCTAGAGTTGTACTTTTCTGCACAGTTGAGGCAAACTTGTGGATTTGTTGTGGAAAGAGAACTCTAGGAATACGTTGTTACTACAGAGTCCACCAGAAGGGACCCTCAGGCTGAGGCTGGGCTTAGTCCGTGTCCTGTCCCCAGGGTCTCTGTGAAGCCCGTACTGGTAGTCTTCTACCTTACCCCATGAGCCAAACCACCCCAGGGAGGTTGGGGGCCACAGCTGGCTGAAAACCCTTGTGGCCACTGGTGCCTCTACCTCAGGAAGACACTGCAGGCCAAGGAAAACACTTGGTAAACTTAGCCTGTGCAGCTCTCAGTAACTCATTTAGGATTTAATGTTTCTTTTTAAACAGAGCACAGAAGGCTTGGAAAGCAAGTGTAGTGACTCCTGGGAGGATAACCTAGTTCCAACTCTTATTCATTTTTGCTTTTGGCACCTAGAAGGTGCTCAATAAATGCCTATTCAATTTCAATCATCTTTTGTGGTTTTTAAAAAAGTTTGGAAAGACCCCAAGCATCATTTATTGGATCGCTTAGATTTTGGCTGAAGTCAAGTGTTGAAATAGTGGGTTACTTAAGACTGATTATTCCCAATTAGACAAATAGTCAGTGGACATTTATTGGTCAGGCTTTGAGCTGAATGCTGTGGTAGGAGAAAGACATGTAACTAAGCAGGTAAAACTCAGAGAAGCAGCTGTCATGACAGGAATATAGATAAGCCAACTGCAGGGAGAACGCAGCAGAAGGGGATAAATTACTATTTTTAATTAAAAATTTTTCAGCCTTTTATTTTATTTTATTTTATTTCATTTTAATAGTTTATTGTCAAATTGGTTTCCATATAACACCCAGTGCTTCTCCCCACAAGTGCCCCCC